>NC_137075.1:64362914-64415414 GCF_951640355.1 Cnephaeus nilssonii
GAACCGGAGCCACCCCACAGAAACCTCTGCCTCCGTTCTCCCCAGGGGCCACCCATTTCACCCCGGCTAATTTTAAACCCTTCCTCAAATGGCTCCTTTCTGGCCAGACCTCCCCAGAGGCCCCCTTAAATAGCAAGTTCTCAGCACAAAGTTTCCTGCTGGGTGGGGGAGGGGAGGGTGGGGGATCTTCCCCTCCTTCCCAGCTCAGATCCTGGTTTCCAGCCTTCCCTCTGGGCCGGATGTCTCCAGCCTTTTTCTTCTGGTTTCCATCATTTAGGCTCTGAAGTGTTCACAAGGCCACAGTATCGCTCCCGTCCTGTCCCTGGCCACCTCTCAGAAACTAAAGCAGGCCAAGGCAGTTACGGACGAGGTGGCGGGTCCGTCTGCCAGGTCACAGACCCTTTGCTGTGATATCAACGTCTGGGAGGTTAGGTCACAGGAAACCTGGCCTAACTATTCCCTCAGGTTCTCACTTGATCTTAGTCACCCCAGCAGGTGACGGGATCCCTGACTATCCTCTGTGCAGACAGGGAAACTGAGGCCCAAAGGGGCTCATGCAGCTTAGTTCACCCAGGCGCCCTGACTCAGTCTTCGGTGCCACCAGCAATCCGTCCAGCTGTGGGGACAGACGGAGTGGCACGTGGGTGGCCTTGTTAGCCTCATGGGTAGGTAAAGTATTGTCACCCATCCGTTCGGAAGCCCTTCCTTGGGGACTCGTTTAGGATGACAGAAAAGCTGGAACAGTAGGGTAGAACAAGGAGAAACTGGCGAAGCAAGGTCAAGGGGAGCATGAGCTCAGCCCCACGCTGAGAGGAGACAAGGTTTCAGAGCCCACGCCTCTGCCTTTCGGCTTCAACTCCCTCTGGTCCTGCCACAGCCCATCTCCTCCGGGTCCCCGGCAAGCTCCATGCGCACCAAAGGCAGCTGCCCATGCTGCCTCTCGGGCCACCCCTCCCCGGCTCCTTAACTGAAGGGCACCCACCCCTCACATCCCTCCACTTCCTCACTCCCCCTTCCTTCCTCTGAAGTCCTACGGGGCCCTCAGAACCCCCTGCCTCACATCGTTTCCACCGTCTGAGTTTATCCTGGACTCAAACCCCAGAGAAGGGAGCCACGTCTCAAAACTTTCCTACCCTCCAGAGTTCCCAGAGCCAGGCCTCAGCACCTGCACGGTCCCCATGCACCTCAGTCCTTCCAAAGAAACTCCCAGGCCGAGACCGATGTGGCCCAGCGTGGCAGAGTAATGCCATAAATGGCAAAGACAACAGGCTTCAGTTAGGCCGCCGCCTGCACCCCAGCTTCAGGCTTGGCTAGGGGAAGATGCTTCCTGCCTCCGAAGCGGTCTATCTGTGCAACACAGACACCATCTACCACCAGGATGAACAGTTCACCTCACTCCACGCCTGGCACTTGGGAGGCTCAACAAAATGCACGTTCACGTAGGGCTCCTGTAATCACAGTGGTTACCTGCACGGACACCTCACCTATCAGGTACCCCAAGCCTTTTACTTACAAGTGCCTAGTGAGGCGGGGTCAGGTCCGGGTCAGTCTGGAGCTGGCAACATGGGTGAGACGATCTTAGGAGGTCACGGGTTCCTTTTCCTCCTTCCCAGGGAGGTAATATTTGAGGTGAAGGCACAATGGAGATGAACTATAACACCCTCATTTTACAAATGAGGAAACTGAGGCTCAGAAGAGGAAGGTGACTGTCTAGTCAGGATCCTCTAGGGACGGCTGGGACAGAGACATGCAGTTACTTCTCCAAGGCCTGGTCGACTAGCCCCGTGTCCCAGGCCGGCCTTGGAGACCACTCCCATGCCACTTGCTGGTGCCAGCCTCACAGGGCCCGTCGTTCATATTGAGGTGGGTGCAGACACCAACAGCTGGTTGATGCCAAGATGAAAAGACCAACCAGAGAACCCATGTCCTGCCTATTCCACCAATTTATTATAAGAATTCAACACAAAACTGCTTTCAGTATTTGAAGGAGCAGAAGGGGTGGTTCCCACAATCCCAGGTCCTAGAAGTCACCACACTCGTTTACCTGGCCCTTCTCCTCTGGACCTCAGCCCTTCCCCAGAAGTGCCCACACAACCACAATCCTGAAACACGGAAAGCAACCACAGCCCTGTTAAAATGGCCATCTTCGCCGGGCCAGTGTGGCCCGGTGGTTGAGAGTCGACCTATAAACCAGGAGGTCACCGTTCAAATTCCGCTCAGGGCACATGCCCGGGGTTGTGGGCTCGATCCCCAGTTGGGGGGCTGCAGAAGGCAGCCAATCAATGATTCTCTCTCATCATTGATGTATCTATCTCTCTCTCCCTCTTCTTTTCTCTCTGAAATCAATAAAAATATGTTAAAAAAATAAAATGGCCGTCTTCAATGGCAGGTACGAGCAGATAGTGCCAGACCACAGCCATATCCTAAGCACAACTGGGGATAAGCTAGGAATGGGGTAGAGCGAGGACTGGGGGAGAAGTGGAGAATCCTTAGAAGTCAGGAAAGGAGGAACTTGCTGAGGAACAGCTGTTCAGATGGAACCCACTGGAAGCACCACATTTCACATGGACAAAGAACTTGGCCAGAGAGGTGGCCCAAGACACAGGACATCGCAGGCATGGCTGTGTGGCCCTCGTGGCAGTCGGAAGCAGACTCAACCTTGCTGGAGGTCCCAGCCAGCACCAGGCCCACTGAGGGGAGCCAACTGGCCTTTTGGCACAACTGGGCCCTTGTCCAGCAAGGCTTTGGGGGCTCCGGAGGCAGCGCTTTCCTTCTGCAAGTCCTGCTTGCCCACCTTCCTCTGAAGGTGCTGGGAGTGAGGGGGCAGGGCAGTCCAGCCCCTTGAGTAAGCCCACAGGCTATCCCTGGTGAGCAGACTTCCTGGGGCTGTTAGGTCGGCTGTGGGTTCCTGGGCTCTTTCCCTCCAGCTGGCGCTGGACCTAGGGTGCCTAAGGGTTCCCTAAGGGTTCCCCTCTTGACCACTCCTCACCTCCTCTACCGGTGGCCCCTGAATCTCACTCCCAGTGTTTCAGGGAGGGGCAAAAAGGCATTACCTGAGAGGCACAGGAACGGGTGGTCCCCCATCCTCAGCCTTGATCTTGAGGGCCCTGGGATGGGGATGTCCCCTCCCATAAGGAGCCTCTCAACAGCTCTTTCTAAGCCCAGCAAGACAGAGGACCCAGGCTCCCGGGGCGGGCCAGTCCTTTCCTTGGTGACAGGAAGGGGACTGCAGGTCATCATCTAGGATTTCCTCTCCTCTCCAGCCCAGAGGCAAAGCTTAATGTTGTACAGGGAGAAGGGAAGTAGGAAGAAGGAGCTCTGATAAACTCGTTCCTATCTCTATGTGTCGGTGGTGTTCTTCCATCAGACAAACTGAAATCTGTTTAAAGATCTTCAGGTAAAAATGAAATGAAACAAAAGCCTTCAGGAGCAAGGTGATAACACACCCAAGGCCTCGGCCTCAGAGCACAGCCAGGCTTCTGTGGGCAACACTTCCAGAGAGGACTTCGATCAATCTCGCTCTGCCCAGGGGGACAGCTCTCTTGCCTCTGCACACTCTAATGGGCAGCCCTGTCATTCAGGTGTCCCCAGGCCAGGCCAGCTTCCTCGACAGTGGCTGCTCAGGTCTCAGGCCAAGCTCAGAGGGGACCCTGCAGGAATTAAGGGAAGAGGCTGGCAGGGGAGCAGGAGGAGGTGGGTGTTCTACACAGCAAGGCCCCTGTGTGGGACGGGACTGGGGTACGGGGTCCGTAGGGGCCACAGAGCCCTCCCACTCAGCCAGAGGCCAGGCTGGCCACTCTGCTCTTACCAGATGTGTGCCCTCCTCTGCAAGGGGAAGGACATGCCTGATGCTGAGGGCTCAGTAGCTCTAACGTGTCCCAACCTCTGGACACAAAAGACCTTCTTCATACTCGGCATTAAACACTCCACTTCCCGGTGAAGGGCGGCAGTAGGGTATTGTGGCCCAGAGGCTCCCCAAGTTCCAGCTTTGATTAGCGATGGGAAGGTTAGACACGGCTTTCAAAACCAGTGGTATGCCCCTGGACAAGAGACCCTCTTATCTTTTGACTCTGAAGGACACCACAGCCTTCTTCCTACCTCGGCCTGGTCATCTCTCCGAGATTGCAGCCTGGACTTCAGGTCCACCTGCCAGGAGGGCAAACCTTTCTCCACAAAGGCTGCTGCGGCAGGAAAACATCAGGGCCACTCCCCACTCCCAAATAAATGCCACGGGCCCACCAGGAGCGCCCTCCCCTGGGAGACAGACGCCTGCCTTAGGCAAATCCCTGCCGCACAGGCTGGGATTCAGGGAAAGACACACTCGGGAAACTTGACTCCGGCAACAGAAACATTCTACCAAAGAGGTAAAGACGATGTTTGAAAACTGATTCTTTGCAGCAATCCCTTAGTACCTCTGAACGTTAGAATTCCTCCCGGAAAGGAAAAACTGTTCCAACTGTCCACTCCATCAAAATGTTCAAGTAATGCGCTCGCTTCGAATCCCCGCCCACCGGCTGCTTAGGCGCTCTCCCAGTGCCATCTGGATGGAAAACACCACTTAGGGAAGGGGGGCGGAATCCAAAAAGGGAAAAACAAGCCTCTCATAAGCCCCTCCCACATCCTTCCCCAGCTCCCAGCCCTCAGCAGCGACTGAAATGCTGAATATCTGAGCTGGAAGAAACCTCATTTTTAGATGAGGAAACCGAGGCCCTGGGGTCCAGCGAGCTGCTCACGGTCACCGAGCACATCAGAAGCAGACCCAACGTCCCCAGGTGCTCACCAGTCAAAGCTCTCCTGCACACGAGGATTTCACACCGCCAACCCACCCACTCAGACCCCAGTGGGGCCGGCCTTGGGCACCCAGGAATAGGTAGATGGCCTTCAGCTTCTGAGTTAAGAGGGTAGAAACAGCTCCTCGCAGAAGGCTGATTGGGGGTCCTGCTGGATGATCCCACGGTTAATCCGAACAGAGTGAATTAGAGGGAGGTCAAGGGGAAAACTGCCCGACTGCCAACTCCCTGCCACTGAGCGTAGCCCTGTGCCCCATTCACTAGGGGGGTGAGGGGGGATGGGAAGCCCCTCGAACACAGGACAGGACAGCTGGGCTCTTGCAGCTCCAGGAAGCCTCAACCAGGCCACCCCGCCAGCCAGTTCACAGGGTTTATGAGCTGCAGCCTGCATTGTATACAGATGACAGCTTTCCTGATATAAGGATAGTGAAGATCCTTTTTGAACTTGTACTAACCATCATCACACCCAGCTCTGGCTTCTCCATGGGAAAGAGACCCCACTGAGAACCAAGGCAGGGGACTCAGGTTCAGCCTCCTGCTCAGCAAACGACTGCTGACCAGACATGCACACAAAAGAAAAACAGCCTCAAACCAACTGTCAGGGAGCCTGGGTTGGAGTCCCAGCCAGTCAGGTGGCTTCCTGGCCTTCCTCGCGGCCTGGGCAACACAGGAGAGGGGGGGCGACTGGCCTTAGGGTCCTTCACACCCCACCTTCTAAGGTACCAGGGAAGCAGGTGTCCTCCATTTGCTCAGAGTTTAAACACTTTCCTTCTGTCCACAGGGAAACAAAGAAAGTGGTGACGAAGGGGGTAGAGAAGGAGAGGGTAGGAGTGCAGCAGTCAGAAGCCAGGCCCTGGCCAAGCTGAGCCTGGGGGTTTGAGAGGGGTCTCTGCTGGAGCAATATTGGGGTTGCCGAACAGAAAGCTCAGAGCAGTCACACCCTCCCAGGCAGAGATCGCGTGGCCAGGACTTTCCTTCTGTGTCTGTGTGTAGGGGGTAGGGTGGGGGCTGGGTTCTGCCTGGGTTCCATGCTTAAGCTTGGCACCGGCAGGTCGCTCTTACCCCTCCCGGGGGAAAGAAGTCCCTCTGAGCGAGGCCACTTGACGAGAGGTGGATGGAATGTGGCGACATGGCCCGCAGATCCAGGACTTATAAGGGCTGAACAACAGCATAGGACTAAAGAGCAAGCAGAGACAGCCAGACAGGGAATGGGAACCTAGACGCACACACTCCCAGCGCCCCAGTGCTCCCTCGTTTCCTCCAAGGAGCTCTGGGCCAGGACGCCAACAATGCCATCGGACAGCCAGATCTGGCGAGAAGTCCCAGGCTCAGGGCCTGTCCCAGTGCTGCTTGTCCTGCTAATTCCAGCCCAAATCACTTACTATCAGGGCCCCATGTGGGCAGCACTTTATGGTTTCTAGTTCTTTCACGCTTACCATTGGCACGTGAGCCTGGCAGTCCTTCCATGTGATAGGCAGCGCGGTACTGGCCCATTTCATAGATGGGGAAACCAGCTCAGGGATTAGGTGCCTGCCCAGCCAGTGGCAGAGCTAGGGATCAAGCCCAAGTTGCCTGGGAAGTTGGGGCTCTTCCCCTATAGCCTGCAATGTGTCCAGGACCGTGTGTGTGTGTGTGTGTGTGTGTGTGTGTGTGTGTGTGTGTGTGTTGGAGTGGGGAACCAAGCTGGGATGATAAGAAGTTCTCTAAAGGGAGGACATGTTTATATTTTGTTGTTGTTGGGCTGGCTTGTATAAAGTGTTCAATTAGAAGACTTCAGACCTCACACCCCAAGCTAATTCTAGCTCCAGGAACAGGCTTACCGTCTTAGAAGCACACCTGTCAAAACCTGTAGTGAGCACCAACCTACACTTCATCTAGGGAACCAGACCAAACAGTGTGAACTGCGCCATGCAGACGGCCCGGTGCTATGTCCAGGCGCCTGCTTTCCACTTGGTTCCAGACAGAGCTGGGGTCCAAGGCTCTCCGAGCGGCAGACTCACAGGGCTTCCAGAACGGAGGGCCCCCGGGTGAGGCTCCCTCCCCTTCTGCACCGTACACCTGCCATCCTTCCTGGTGCTGTGTGGTTGGCCAATGCAGACCTACTGCTTGTCCCCTGTACTTGGCACCGCTGTCACACACCACCCTGCAGATTCAAAGCTTTGGCCTAAGGGATCTTACACCCACCCCCACCCCCAGCTCCAAAATCAGTACCTCTAACCCTTAAGCCATGTGATGTTATTTCAGCGTGAACAGGCCGTACTGGGAACACACCACTAAGCCCAACACACTGCCCATCATCTGACTGAGGCAGATGATGCCTGACAAGAGATGTTTCCTAACGTAATGCTCCTGTTGAGAGAGGGTCTCTATTCAGGGATTCTGGTGGGAGCTCCCCTGTCACAAATACATCAGGATCCCTCCATTCCCAGCTGTGCCTGGATATGACAACTATCCATTGAGGACAGGGGCCAGTCTGGGCAGTTCTTCTCAGCCTTCACAGCGACAAGGGTTCTCAAAAATGGTTTGAGGCGCTATTCCAGTAACCTCTTCTGACTCCCCACCCCCATCCCAGTAAAAGCCCAGACCCATTTCAGCCGGGGGTGGGGTGGGGGGGGTTGGCTCTTCCCAAGAAGAGCTAGATACTGCAGACACATATCCCATGCCTGGTCCAGGTCAGGCCCTACCCTTCCTCCCTGGGAGTCCAATATGCAGGTGGCCTTGATGACTTGTGACAGCCACCAGCTTCTGCTCAGTCAGCCATAAATGACTAAAGGCCATGGCAGATGGGCCTCAGCAGACCCTCCCACTACACCCCCCCCCCCACCCTGCTATACTCCAGAGGCCCCCAGCACAGATGGATCCACCAGTGGACTGTCTTCAGGAAGGGAGGACCCACCAGTACCGCCACCTGTCTAGCCTCGGCACATCTTGGAGACAACCTTATTCTTTCCATCCAAGGACAGAAGAGAGGAAGAAGCAGAAAGCCAAGGAGCCTGTGCTGGTCCCTGGGCAGACAGACAGGGTTCTGGCACATGAAGCCTCTTGTCTACAGTTCCTACCTCACGGCAGCATGGTTCCGGAAGTAGGGCGGATGGGCCCTGCCGCCGCCACGTGGCTTTGCCAGGGGCGTGAGGACCCTTCTGAGGCCGCCATGGTCGGGGGGTGGCGGGGGACCTCCAGCACTCTCCTTCAGCTCTGAGTCACGAGAGGTGGGTGGCCCTTGACCAGGCGCTCAGTGGTCAGGGCAGGCAGGAAGGCTCCTCCTCCTCTCCACCTCTCAGGACTGCCTGGAGGTGCGGTGCAGAGCAGGAGAGCCAAAGGCTCAGCACCCTGCAGGTCCACGCTGCCTCTACTGACAGTGGTCACCAGCTGCCCACCGAAGATGGGGATGAGAAGTCAGATGTGCAAACACTGAATGAGGTTTAGAAGCCGGTTCTTACTGGGGCAGCCTAGGCAGGCTGGCTGTGTTTAGGGAAGGAGAAGATAAGGAGAACAAGAGAGTACCCCCCCCCCCCCCCCCGCCCAACTGACAGGTAGTCACTTTAGAGCAAGCAAGGTTGCTTTAGTTCAGATGCCTAAAGCCACAGAGTACCAAGGGTGCACGAAGGCAGTCAGCCCTGGTACAGGCAACAGGGGAGCATACTGTGTGCAGAGAACTGAAAACTAAACATGACTTGGCCTGGTTTTTATTATCATGAGATGGCAATTCCAAACAATATCTGTGATAAAACATTCCTTCTGCAGGGGCCAACAGCTCCCCTCACCCAGCCCTGGGATGCCACGAGACCCAAGGGAACGAGCCTGGGGCCCGTCTCTGAGCTTCTATTGAGACCCTGGCATCACCCAAAGCTCAGGCTTAAAAAACTTTAGTTGCAAGACTTTTTCTCCCCCTGCCCCCAAGTCTCACCAAAAACCCTAATAACAGAACCGCAGGTATAGTGTGGTGAAGAGAAACTCTGGGTTCAAATCCCAACTCACCCACTGACTCGCTGCGTGCGAGTTATCTAACCTCTGTGTCTACTCCTCGTTTATGAAACGGCGATGATGATGTAAGTAATTCACAGGGCTGTGGTAAGAGTTGAAGGAGTTCAAATGGTAAAGTGCTTAGAGCAATGCCTGGCACAACAAACACTACGTACGGGCTCACTATTATTAGAACAGCCTCTCCCATAGGTTATTTGAGCAGAGGCGACACATCCACAGCACCCAGGAAGAAGAGCCTGATCTCCTGGAATCTGCCTGAATCCCCTTCCCTGGGCCCTGCTTCCAGGTAGAAGCCCAGACGCATGGATGCCTCCCTTCCCTTAAACCAATAAAAGCCTGCAGACAGAGCACCAAGAAGTCCCAGATTCTGTCAAATCTTTTGATGGCAGAGAAAAACAAACAGGGAGGTGCCCAAGTTGCACGCTGGACCCAGAATTCCTTCACACTCACCTAAAGTGCTAACTCTGGACGTCCTGCCAGGGGCTAGGGATGTGGCTGGCTCTTAAGAGGCCCCTGGAGGACACATGATGGACCCAGAGGTACCAGGCCTGGACCCAGCTACAGTAAACACAATGGACAAGATGCGGGTGAGAGGACAGCAAGAGACCAAGGCCCTCAAGTCAAACTGTCACCCCCTTAGCTGCCATTAATCGGTCTTTCTATAGTTTACCATTAGGCCAACATAAAAAAGTCTTTAAGAAAACAACAGCAACAAAGTCTTTAATTTTTGGAAACTCAAACTGCCCCCAACCCAAAATTCCAAATTTCACCCTTCCCTTAGGGGGCCCCCAATGACTAATTACTGTAACTTAGTATTACCTTGTGTTATGAAAGTAAAGTCTCCATCTTCAAAACAGAATGTTTACAAGCCACACACACCCCTCCCCAGAAACACTGTACTACCTGGCCATCCCTCAGGAATCCCTAAAACGGGACGTGTTTGGGTATGAGGATGAGCAGCGTTCCAGTGCAAGCCAGTCCTGAGCAGGCTTCATGTGCTGTGTTCCCGCACCTTCTAGAGCTTGGGCACCAGGCATGACCTGCCTGGGGGAGAGCATTGAGACTGACACTTAGTTCTTCCCCTTCAGACCCTCCCCTTAATTCCTCCTGCTCTCCTGAGCTTTCCAAGGGTATCAATGCTTCTAACACATCTCCTTCCCTAGAGGCAGAAAAATGCCAACGTCCCCTGAAGCTTGCATGAGCACAATGTGCCCCCCAATAATGCTGCAACATGGCAAACTTCTGGTGGTCATCCAAGTAAGCCATGTGGTTCCACAATCAACCTCTACTTTTATACATGATACTAGAGGCCCAGTGCATGAATTTGTGCATGGGTGGGGTCCCTAAGGGTGGTCTGCGGAGATCGAGCCCCAGCTCGCGTCCCCAGCCTCACAGCCCTGCCTGGCACCCCGCCTTGGCCTGGTGCCACCCCCTCACCTGTTCCACCATCCCACCTGTGGGGCAATAGATTGGGGTGGGCCCTCCACTCCCCTCCCACCTCCCACACCCCCCCCTCCCGCCCCAGCCGCAGCTGGTCGCAGTCTGTGGGGATATCTGTCAGGGGCCAGGCCCCTCACCGCTGGTTGCTGTCTGTGGGGCGATCGGGCCCTGCTCGCACCCACCTTGGCCTGGTGCCACCCCCTCACCTGCTCCACCATCCCGCCTGTGGGGCAATCGCCTGTGGGCAATCGATCGGGGCCAGGCCCCTCACCGCTGGTTGCTGTCTGTGGGGCGATCGGCAGGGCGATCGGGCCCTGCTCACACCCACCTTGGCCTGGCGCCACCCACTGTCCTGCTCCACCATCCCACCACGGTCCTGGTCCTTCCTGGTCCTGGTCCTGCTTTTGTCGGGGCCCATCAGGGCTGGCAGCGCCTCCATTGCCGCCTGCTACCATCGCCACCCGCCATGTTCTGCACTGCTCCTTGGTGGTCAGCGCACGTCATAGCCAGCAATTGAACTCCAGTAGATTGACTGCCCAAGTGCCCAAGGGGACAATTTGCATATTAGGCTTTTATTATACAGGAGGATTCTCTCTTTTTGCAATGCCTTTCCCACCCTCACTGGCCTAACAACCTCCTACTCAGCCACATCTCAGGGAGGGCAGACCTCGGAACTTCTCAGTGGCACCACCCTATCACTGGCTGATATCCCCTTATTTTATCTGCCATTGTATTCAACATTCCCTCACTTGCTGGCAAACCCTCCTGACCCCCCAGTCTGTGATCTTTCACCTATATTCCTGACCCTCGTCCAGAAAAGGAACCTAATGTTTATGATATGGACGAAGCCCCCATGGGTAAGGTGGGCAGCCAGGGAGAGCCCAGGCTATAAAGACAAAGCAGTTGTCCAAGAGTCAAGGCTACACAAAGATGAGCAGCCCCACGGAAACCCCATCCTGGAACCATGAAAACGCACCCTTCTCCAGTGACCTAACGCCTTTAGGAACTGAGGTCTTCTGTGGGCCAAGCAGGATCCCTGGATTTTCTAGGGTTGCTTTAGTTAACCTCCATAGCCAGCTGGGGAAGAGCCAGCCTAGGTTAGCTATGAGAGTAAACCCTGCTCCAATGCAGATTCCCCAGGGGGTGGCTCTTAGGGGTTCCAGAACTAACCACCCAGGGGGGCATCTAAGCTAAAGGGAAGGAGTCCAGTTCCAGCTCAACCCACCATTCTAAGAGGGAACCCCAGCAAGAAAGCTCTTGGCCCCTTCACTGCTCAGAAGGCTGCCCAGGGGAGGGGGCCAATCCTTGTGCTTCCCTGACCAGGCAGACACTGGGCTCCAGGAGATCCCCGGAGCCCTTAGTTTTAGATCTTTAGACTAAATAACCAATAACCAATACCAGCTGCACTGACTCCCTGAACCCTGACGGTGCTGCGGCCACCCCCACCCCCAAGGAGCAGCAAGGATTCCACTTCTTGAGGATTCTGCCCTCTCTCTCAGAAAAGGCACTTAGAAACAGTGACCAATACCTGAAATGTTTTCTCCAAGACTAGCCTGGCCACATGGTTCACCCTTCCCACTTCAAAGGGGTAGGTCTGAGGGTGAGCCCAGCCTCTGGGGCAGGGTGAGGTCCCTGCTTAAGTCAACCCTCTAGCAGAAGTGACATGCTGGGTCCTCGTCCAGCTTTGTAGGAGACAGCTTCTCTCCCTCAATTTCAGCCCACCCCAAGGCCAAGCAGAGCCCCACACACCAGCAGCCCTGTCACCCTCCCCCAACTCGAAGGGGGAGATTCTGAACAACCAGGTAGAGTCAGGATGGGGTTAAGGTCCAAAACACCAAGACCTGTGGGCATCCAGATCCAAGGAGGACAAGACCTTCAGGAGCCCAAACAACTCCACCACCCCAGAGCCCACACCACACTAGTGGACAGATGTCAGGCGCTCCCTTGCCACACTCAGAGCGAAGAGTTGTGTATCCTGCTTCCCCCCCTCCCTGCCCAAAAAAAGCAGAATTTAGACCCAGATTCTCAAGATGTCATGCCATTGGCGGACCGGGGCTGGCAGCAGGCTCTGAACTGCTAAGAGTGGGAGCTGGTAGTGTGACCCTCCCACCACCCCTCCCACTTGGAGGAGCCCAGCCCAGCAGTGGGGCTGTGGCCGCCATTCTGCACCAAACCTATAGCACGGCCAGACCGGCGGCAACATCACTGGAATGGAGGGGGGGCGGGGGTAGCAACACCAGCCCCCACCAAGGGGCCTGCGGTTTCTCCCCCAGACCAAGGGGAAGGGAGCTCAGGATGGATAAGTGGACCTTGGTTTCCTGGGCAAGAGCATGGCAGGGTGGGGCAGGAAGGGTCCCTCAGCCCTGGCGTGACACAGCAGAGGCCGAGGCCCTGCAAGGGAGCGGCAACCCCTGTCCCCTGTCTACACCAGTTTTTGTCTCCGCGGCCCAGCTCCTGGTCTCCATCCACTGATAGCCACATCCACCACCTCACCCCCCACACACACACACATCCTCCCTGATTTCGCGATCCCATTAACCACCCAGCTGCTGGAGATTCCACGAAGCCACCTCATACTCCCAAGTCTTAGCACATGGTTGGTGGACCAGATAACGGCGCCTCTACTTTCGGAATCCACCCCGGCCAGCTGCGGGGTCCTAGCTCGGCTGCCTGGGAGAAACCGAAGGGAGGAGAACTGGGAAGGGTCTTTCGGCATCTCCTTCCCAACTCTAATTAACTGCCGGCTGGCCTCTTCGCCGAAGCCCGGGTTCTGGGGCTGTGAGGGAAGCCGGTCCGCCCGCCACCACGACAGCTCCGGTGAACCAAGGCGCCGGCGGCCGCCCCGGGCCTCCAAGGTCACGGGGAGGGTCAGGGTGGAGAGGGCACGGGACGGTGCCGCCCGCCCGCCCGCCGTGCTAATCCCTCTCAGGTCCCTCCAGCCGAGGCGGGAGCCCCGGCCACGCGGGAGAGGCGCCGGGAAGAGAGCAGCGAGTCGGGCCGAGAGTGGAGAACGAGGGGCGCGCGGGCAGGAGGCACGGGGCGGCGTGGGGCGGCCGTGGTGCCGCTCGCCCACCGCGGGACGCACGGCCCGCCCCAAGCCCGGGAGGGCGGGGAGACAATGCCCGCCCGGCGGGGCAGTCCGGGCCGTGCGCCCCCGCCCGCCGGACACGGGCTGCTCCTCCCCGGTCGAAGGGCAGCGGCGGGAAGGCTCCGGGAGCGATGGCCGGACCGGCCCGGCGCGCCCTCTCCCCCGCCCACCTCCGCGTGCACTTCACCCGACCAGTCCCGGGGCTCAGACCCACCTCCTCCTCCAGGGTGCCGCCGGAGCCCGAGCCCGTGCCGGTGCTGGTGCTGTGCTCGTCGTCCGGCTTCAGGTTGCTCATGGTGCGGGGGGGTGGGAGGGGTGACGAGAGGAAGGGAACGCGGAGGGCGAGCGCGGCGCCGGCCCCGGCGAGGAGGTGGGAGGGGGCGCGGTGAGCGGTGCGCTCCGGGGGTGCGGGGCGGGGTGGCGGTGGGGGGCGCGCGGGGCGGTGAGAGGGGCGGCCGCCGCGTCGGGCTGGGGTCACATCAAGTTTGGCGGGTGCGGGAGGCGTGGAGGGGGTGCGGCGGGGGAGGCACTGCGAACCGGAGCCGAGCCGGAGTGGCCGCCGCCTCCGCCTTTTCACTGCGACCGCCGAGTGCGCCCGCGGCGGCGGCGGCGGCGGGGGGCGGGCGCCGGGGGAGGGGGCGGGCGCCGGGCGGCGGCGGGGGGCGGGGGCCGGAACCGGCCTCAGCTGGGGCCGGGCCAGCCCCCCGCCCTCCTCGCGGTCTCCGGGGGAACGCGCAGCCAATCCCCGCCGCCCGCTGAGGACTCGCCCCGGCCGGGCCGCGGCGCGCTCGCCCTCGGCGGGGCTTTCCCCCTCGCTCTCGCCGTCTCTCCCGCTCTCATCTTCCCCCTTTTCCTTTCTCCACAAGTTGTTCAACTTCGACGAACTTGCCCAGCGAACTTTCTTAAAGGGGCCGCGCTGTCCCAGCCTGCGGGCTGTGGAGCTGGGTGCCGGGCACCCGGCGCCCCTTCGTCCCTCGCCATCCCCGCCCCTGCGACCCCACGTGGGGGGCTCCCCCAGCTGGCCTCCTGAGTCGTCGGCTGCAGGAAGTAGGCTCCGCTCGTACCCTGATCCGGGATTACAGGGCCCGGTGCACCCATTTCACCCCAAAACTCAGCGCCCAGACCTGGTCCGCGCTCTCCTCTCTCCCAAGAGCTCCGGGCGTTGGGGGCCAGGTTCTGGGGAAGAAGGCGGGGGCGTGGGATGGGCGCGGACACCTGGGCTCTGGCCCCGGCTGGGCGCAGTTTGGCTGCGTGACCTTGAGGAAATCACTTCCCCTCTCTGGCCTCAGGCTTCCAGCCCCGAGGGTGGGACTTAGCTCTCAGCTCCCTTCCCCGTCCCGGTCACCGACGGGACGGGCGGGGGAACGAGTCTTTGGGATCCAAATGGTTATGAGCTCCAGCAGGGGGTACCTCCACGGCTGAGGAGGTTCCGTGCGCCCTCTCCTTCCCTCTGCCCACCCTCCAGCTTTTGGGTCCTCTCTTACCACGGCTTCAATGCCCCCCCCCCCCCCCACTAACACACCTTCCCCCTCCAATTCGGAGCCCGAGGGCACCGGGAAGGGAGAGCCACCTGCGGCTGGGGCGCGGCGGCGGTGACTCCCCTCCTCGGGTCTCAAGGGCGCGGCCCTGGGAGGGGTTTTCCTCTGACTTTTGAAAACCCGCTGGGACTGAGGCCGGCCCCTGCCGCCACCTTGTGAAAACCGGTTCCCCCCACCTCGGTTTGCTCTTCCAGCGCGGCAGCCCCGAGACCGGAGGAGCTGCCCCCGGACTGGACCTCCCCGGCGCCCCTGGCTCTGAACTCGAGCTGCGACCCCGGGAATTCCGGCCAGAGGCTCCGTGGGGACGGAGGAGACCGGCGGGACCTGGCCCGGACCAGGCGTTGCCAGGCGTGCTGTGCCTCCCTGCACCTCGTTTCTGTTCCCTTTCCCGGGCAAACCTGGTCGCCGCACCTGAGTTAGAACGTGGGACGCGACGCACAGCGTCGGTGGAGTGAAGCTGGGTGGGCAGACACCAACCCGTTAGGATCCCAGCCCCTAGACCAGTGACCCAGCCCTTCAGAGCCTCGATATGCCGACCTGCTAAGTCAGGCTAGCGCTACCACGGGGAGTATCTAGTGTGATGGCTACGACGTTCCTGACTTAGTCTTCGCAACAAATCTTTTTTTAAAAATATATATTTTTCTATTGATTTCAGACAGGAGAGGAGAAGAGAGTGTTAGAAACATCAATGATGAGAGAGAATCATTGATTGGCTGCCTCCTGCACACCCTTACTGGGGATCAAGCCCACAGCCCAGGCATGTGTCCTTGACTGGAATGGAACCCGGGACCCTTCAGTCCACAGGCTGACGCTCTGTCCACTGAGCCAAACCAGCTAGGGCTCCGCAACAAATCTTAATCTCCCTAGCCTGCCACTTCACAGTTAGGTAAACTGAGGCCTAGAAATAGGCAATTTCTTTCCCAAAGACATATTCTTCCAGTAAGTCATTGTTAGCACCTACTATGTGCTTGCTGGTGGGTAGGCCAGAAGCAGCCTGGCTCCCCTCCCGCCGCCCCCCCCCCCCGCCCCCCATTGTGAACATTAGGTTCAGGCTCTAATGTGAGAGAAACTGCCTCCTATAGGAAGCAGGCACTGCCATTCCATGAGAAGTGCTTCACTTTACCCAAAAGTTTTGAGGTACTTCCAGCCTCTGGCACCTCCAGATGGAGCCAACTTTGGGAGCCTGTAGATATCCTGACCATCCTTCGTAAGCCTCAGTCCGCCTAGCATTGTCTCCCCCAGCCCTGCCCTAGATCTGCCCAGCAGGCATACCACCAGCTTTGTCCCATCGAGATTATTCCTCCTCTCCCTCCTCCTCCCTTTTTCTTTCCTCTCTGCTTTTCCAGCCTTATCAATCCAAATCCTCACTTCCCTCAAATTCCTGCTTCAGTTCAGCTCCATTTTTTTTGCCAGGAGGAGAAGCCTAGCCAGTTTCCTAAACTCAGGCATCCTAAGTGAGTTTGGAATTTTTCAAAGAGGAAGGGTATCTCATCTTGCCCTTCAGGTTTCCATTTTATAGAGGCGGAAGCTGAGGCCCAAAGAAGTGACCAATGACACAGGGTCCACAATTGCCCCCCATTGCTGTATTTTTCCATGACATGAAGCTGGTGATTATTTTTAAATATTTATTAATTTTCTGATGATAAGAGCAATATATGCACATGGTTGGATAGTTGTAAGCTATAAAATAGTTTAGGAAACAATCTGCCATCTAGAGAGCAATTTATTAATATTTCCTTCTAATCTTTTTGTCCGTGCATAAATTTGCGATCTGTGCTGAACATAGTTTCAGAATCCCTTTTTTCTTAAATTTGTCATGAGCATTTTTTAAAATTGTTCACTCATAATTGTTTATTATTGTTAACCCCCATGAGATGTGCCATAATTTTTTTAACATATTTTTTTTATTGATTTCAGAGAGAAAGGGAGAGAGAGAGAGAAACATCAATGATGAGAGAGAATCATTGATTGGCTGCCTCCTGCATGCCCTTTACTGGGGACTGAGCCCGCAACCCGGACATGAGCCCTTGACCGGAATCAAACCCGGGACCCTTCAGTCCACAGACTGACGCTCTATCCACTGAGCCAAACTAGCTAGGGCGATGTGCCATAATTTGACATCTTCTGTTATTAGACATTTGCATTATTTCCAGTTTTATTCTCTTTTGCCTTCATGAGAAACACCTTATACGAGGATTCTAATTGCTTCAGAAAGCTTCCTAGGTGTGTGGCCAGCCTTTAAGCATATTGGAGGCAGCAACTGTCCTATTCCTCCTTGTATCCCCCACAGCCCCTGAAATGGAAGAATCTCTGATTCCAGAGGGATTTGGAGATTATATAAATGCAAAGGTCCCACCCACCCTGGTGTGAGTATTCAGTTGATGCAAATGGAGCTAGAGGGAAGAGTTCAGGGTATACAACTCTGGCCAGCTGCCCGGTGGGTGAGAACTTTTAACTCAGTCTCCTCCAACTCTGACCTGGTAGCCCAGCTTCTAGCAACCTCTTCAGTGCCCCCTGCTCCCCCGGTGCCAGGCTTCCCATGACCTCTGAGCTTCTCACATTTCTGTTCCCTTTGCCTGAGGCCACCTCCCACCTCTTCCCCAGCTTCCTGGTCTTCCCACACCCACTCCCCTTCCCAAATGCTCTCATAGGGCCTTCTCTGTCCTCTGGACCCTGGGAATACCTTGTCTTGCACTCTCACCTACCAGGTGTGAAGATCTCTGACTCTGAGAAGTATCCACAAACCCTGCTAAGTGAATACAGCCTCACCTTTCCATTTCTGCAGAGAGCTTGATGAGTGATGGGCATTTGCAGTGGTAGATGTTCAATAACCCTTTGCTGAAATGATACTGGACCATTCCTGGGGCCTCTCGGTTATCTGGGGTATATGGCCCTTTCTCTTTGATGTACTGTACATGCATTATCCTTTGGTGTTTTATTCTTAGGGGATGGGAAAGATTCAGATGGCCTCACTCCTGAGAAATGCTGCCCTGGGACCCACCCCGCACCCTGAGGGTATGTATTCCTTGCTACTTTCTAACCTCAGCTTCCCCACCATCAGGAAAGCCTGGGCAATGAGAAGGCAGGTAGAGAGGGTGACCTTGAAGCCCAAAGGCTGGGCTGTAGCTAAGGTGTATTTTCTTGGCATTTACAGGTTTAAGCTCCACTTGGTGTGAGAGGTCTCAGGAAGGGAAGGGGGCTGGATGCTGGCCTTTATAAAGTATCTATTCCTTCCTGCCCCAGGCAGTTAATGTGTAGTCTGACTTAATCTTCCCATTCTTCCTGCTATTCCTAATTAAAGGTTAGAAAACGGAGTCCCAGAAATATTTGGGAACTTGCCTAGCTACTAGTGGATGACATGGACGATGGGAAAAAGGTGACATAGCCCTGCGACAGGATTCTGATTCTGTAACCTTGGGCAACCTCCCAGCTGAGTATCAACGGGTTCATCTGTAAAATGGGGATACCAGTGCACAACTTCAAGGATGTGTTATACAAGTTAAGTAAGAGCTCATGGTAAGCTCTTGTTGATTGTGATTAACACCCTTGATCCTACTGCTAGTTTGAAGGTCAAGGTCAGAGTGGCGCAAGTCAAGACCAAAAACTGGGTCTTTCCAACCCAAAGTTCCTGAGCGCTCTCCTCCGCCTCTTGCCTCCTTTACTCTGGGCCACACAGTTACCTAGATCCCAAGTTCAAATCCAAAGCAAACAGTATTTCTAAAAAACAAAACAAAACTGTGTCAGAAGGCCCGGGTTTGAGTTTACGTGACCACAGGCAGGTAGTGTAATCTCCCTGTGGCTTTGTTTTCTCAGAGGCTCTCCTGAGTGTTATCCAGGCTTTCTTGAGTGTTAAATGAGATCCTAGCTCTGGAAGTTCTGTGAGGGCCTCAAAGCTTTAGGGCAACAAGGGGAGTGATTATAAAATCGGCAAAGGAATAGAACCAAGAACTTCACTTCGAACCCAGTCTTCCCAAGAGGCGGTGTCTCTGCCCTCCCTGCACACAATGTTATTTTTTTCTGTTTTCACGTGGCTGAAAATTAGGGGAGGACCCTGAGGACAGGGGTGGTATCTTTTTCTGATCTTTGAATTCTCAGTGCCCAGCTCAGGTCCTGGTGGAGAGGGTTCCGTAATGAATACTGAATGAATGAAAGGCTTGAGTTGCCATGGAAAGAATCCCTGAGAGGGGTATTTTTATACTAACATGTCAATAACTGCTTTTTCTTCCCTCTCCCAAAGTGGGAGAGAGAGTGGGATGCCAGGAACCTGAAAAGTACTCAAACGATGAAAAAACAACAATCAGAAACCCAAAAGGGGTGTCTGGGCAGGTCAAAGGTTCCTGGCCTAGACTCTGGGTTCCCAACTTACACCTCCCTCTCTGCAGCCAGAGCCCCTGCCCCACTGCCAGTTCCTATCCAGCCACTGGGCCAGTGGTCTTTGCAAATGGGGAAACTGAGTTTCAGCCGCTGAAATCAACATCTGAGGTTACACAGCCAGGCACTGAGTTCATTTTATATTTTCTATTTAATTTCAAAGGCAGATAGCTTGGAAGAGTTCTTTCTAAGAAAAAACAAACAAACACAAAAACACAAACTAATCACAGATATTTTCATATGGAGCCCTCAAATGATCTTTTATCCTCCAGAAAGTATGTGTTTAAAAAAAAAAAAAGGTTCTGGCAACGATTAAATGGCACTTGCTAAACTTTTACTGTTTTCGAGTCCTTCCCAGGGAACCAAAGGTCACTGAGAATGCCACTCTGGCCTGCTTCCCTGCCGGAGTCGCAGGTCTCAGAGCCTGAGAGAGGCCCCCCACGCCAGACAAATTGCAGAATTGCCTGGCGTGCCAGGAAGCTGGCCCCGCTAGACAGTTTCCGAGAAAGACCTAGGGACTGAAAGTAGAAATAGTTGTACTTGACCCAGGGTCCAGTGGGGCAAATGACAAGCTTCTGGGGACTGGCTCTGCATAGAGTGGGGTGGGGAGGGGCACGGAGGGAGGATGAGCTGGCTCCCCCTTCCCCGCCGAAGGTGCCAGTGAGCTCCTTTTACAGTCTTCTTTGCCTTCCGAAAAGCCTCTTATTCGTAAGGGAACGGGAGCAGCCGCACTCACTCACGCTCTCTTAGACTTCAGGGGTGGAAGGAGGCAGGATGCTTCCCCTGAGGTGGGCATCGCAGATCATGGAATCTGTATTAGAAGGGGCCCTAGTGGTCATTCAAGTCAGTGGATCTCACACTTGGCTGCAGACCAGATTGCCTTTGGAGGAAGACAGATTCCTGTGGCCCATCGCAAACAACTACATCCAAATCTCTAGGGGCAGATCTTAGGAATCTCCTGGTACCCTAGCAACTAGAACCCTGGGACCTGAATCCAACTGCCTGCAGCAAACACTCGAATCTCCACCAAAGACTAATGCAGCCTTGGCCTGAACTTGGGGAAAAGCAACTTCACCTACCCCAAATGGCTCATTCCACGGCTACACCTCCAGCTCTACTTACAGCGATATTGTTATCAGATAATGATTAGTGATAATTAACAGATGTCAAGCACTTGGCCATTGACTTCTTAGCACAGAAGCTGAGCTTCCAAGTTCTAGACTGAGACAGGCCTAGGTTCAAACCTTGGTCCACTTTATATTTGTTTCTGTGACTTTGTGCAAAGTGACTAAGGACTCTGAGCCTCAATTTCTTCATCTGTGAAATGGGGATACTTTGTGTAGAATTATACAACAGTGCTTGGCATTATGTCCTGTCACTTAAAAATTTAAGGTGTGCCTCTGGTTAAACCCAAATCTGTCTCCCTATTCCTTTGGGCCAGTGGTCGACAAACTGCACGCGGCTCGCGAGCCACATGCGGCTCTTTGGCCCCTTGAGTGTGGCTCTTCCACAAAATACCACGTGCGGGCGCGCACGTACAGTGCGATTGAAACTTCGTGGCCCATGCACAGAAGTCGGTTTTCGGGCGAGTCTATTTTGAAGAAGTGGCGTGAGAACACTCAAGGGGCCAAAGAGCCGCATGTGGCTCACAAGCCGCGGTTTGCCAACCACTGCTTTAGGCAACTCCTCCATATATGTGGCCCTGAGCTTTATAGCTCCATAGAGCAAACCCATGCTCCCTGTCACAGGGTAGCACTTGGCAGACAGCGGGCCCCATTGCCAGCCCTGACTCTAGTTCTTGTCCCCTCACACCCTGCTTGGCCTCTCTTCTGGACTGGCACTAGGGGTGGTGAAATATTGTGGGAGGGGGACTCTGCTCAGCAGGGCCAGGCCTGCAGGAATTCTTTGAGCATGTGGGGAATCAGGGAAGCTGATATGAAAACGGCTGCAGAGCACAGATCTCAGGTTAGAAGAGAGTAGCTGCCTGCATCAGGCTGCTAACCTGGGCTGCCAGCGGTGTGCCAGGCTCAGAGCTAGGCATAAGATGTCTCAGAACTCATTCAGCTCTCATAGCTGGCTGGATAGGTGATTTTTCTGTATTTTACATTTGTGATGCAAAGAGGTTAAGTAACCTATATAGTGATACACAGCTACAACTGACAGGACTGGGATTTGAACTCAGGTCTCCCTATACTCCACCACTGGAACTACAATGAAACAAAGGAATTGGAGTGTAAGTCCAAAATGCAGTTTTCTTCCAGGAATCCTCTAGCTAAGAATTTGCTAATTTTGTATCTAGCAATAATCCCTTGTGTTTATACAGTAAGCTTTCTTTTTAAATAAATATATACCTTCATTTTATTTTATTTTTTTTCTTTTTGTTTCTAGAAAAGCTAATATTTGTCATGGTGCTTATAGTATAAGATTCACAAGGTACAAAAGAATATTAAAATCAGTTTCAGTCCTTAAGAAAGTTAAACATAGAATTACCAGATGACCCAACAATTCCACTCCTACATCTGTACCCGAAAGAACTGAATACAGGTATTTAAACAAAGACCCGAACATGAGTGTTCAGAGTAGTGCTATTCCCAATAGCCAAAAGGTGGAGACTACCCAAATGTCCATCAATGAATAAACAAAATGTGTTATAGTCATACATACAATGGAATATAAAAATCCATGAAAAGGATCAATGTGGATGAACCTCAAACATACTAAGTGAAAAAAGCCAGACACAAAAGGTCACATACTATATGATGCTATTCATATGAAATATGTAGAATCATCAGCAATTCTGTAGAAACAGAAAGCAGATTTGTGGTTGCCAGGGGCTAGGAGAGGAGAAATAGGGAGTAACTGCTAATGGAGGCAATGGTGTTTGGGGTTTTTTGGTTTTGTTTTTTTGTGTGTGTGTGTAATGAAAATATTGGGGCTACATTGAGGTGATGGTTAAACAACACTGAATGTACTGAATTGTACACTTTAAAATGGTTAAAGTGGTCTGGCCAGTGTGGCTCAGTGGTTGAGCATTGATCTATAAACCAGGAGGTCATGGTTCAATTTCCTGTCAGAGCACGTGCCCAGGTTGCAAGCGCAATCTCCAGTGTGAGGCATGCAGGAGGCAGCCAATCAATGATTCTCATTATTGATGTTTCTATCTCTCCCTCTCCCTTCCTCTCTGAAGTCAATAAAATGTATTTTAAAAAATAAATAAAATGGTTAAAATGATTCATGTTATGTGAGTTTTAACTCCATTTTATAAAAATACTAGAGGCCCGGTGCACGAAATTCCTGCACGGGGGTGTGTGTCCCTCAGCCTAGCCTGCACCCAATCTGGGACCCCTCGAGGGATGTCCGACTGCCCTTTTAGGCCCGATCCCAACTGCTCGCCTGCCTGCCTTCCTGATTGCCCCTAAATGCTTCTGCCTGACAGCCTGATCACCCCCTAACCACTCCCCTGTCCACCTGATTTTATTGATTTTTTTTTTTTTATAGAGAGAGGAAGAGAGAGGGATAGAGAGTTAGAAACATCGACGAGAGAGAAACATCGATCAGCTGCCTCCTGCACACCCCCTACTGGGGATGTGCCTGCAACCAAGGTACATGCCCTTGACCGGAATCGAACCCAGGACCCTTGAGTCTGCAGGCCGACGCTCTATCCACTGAGCCAAAACAGTTTCGGCTGCCCACCTGATTGATGCTTAACTGCTCCCCTGCCAGCCTGGTCACCCCTAACCTCCCTCCCCTGCAAGCCTGGTCCCCCCCAACTGCTCTCCCCTGCAGGCCTGGTCCCCCCCAACTGCCCTCCCCTGCAGGCCTGGTCCCCCCCAACTGCTCTCCCCTGCAGGCCTGGGTCCCTCCCAACTGCCCTTCCCTGCAGGCCTGGTTGCCCCCAACTTCTCTCCTCTGCCGGCTTGGTCACCCCTAACTGCCCTCCCCTGCAGGCTTGATCGCCCCCAACTGCCCTCCCTTGCAGGCCTGGTCCCTCCCAACTGCCCTCCCCTGCTGGCCATCTTGTGGTGGCCATCTTGTGTCCACATGGGGCAGGATCTTTGACCACATGGGGGCAGCCATCTTGTGTGTTGGAGTGATGGTCAATATGCATATTACTCTTTTATTAGATAGGATAGAGGCCTGGTGCACGGGTGGGGGCCGGCTGGTTTGCTTAAAGGGTGTCCCAGATCAGGGTGGGTGTTCCCTTGGGGCGTGGGGCGGCCTGGGCGAGGGGCCTGTGGTGGTTTACAAGCCGGCCACGCCCCCTGGCGACCCAAGCGGAGGCCCTGGTATCTGGGGTTTATTTATCTTCTACAATGGAAACTTTGTAGCTTGGAGCGGAGCCAAACCTTCTGCTTGCTCCGTGGCAACAGCCATTTCTGTTGGGACTTATGTATCTTCTATAATTGAAACTTTGTAGTCTTAAGCGGAGGCCTTGGCCGGCCAGGGTGTGCAGAAAGCTTGGCTTCCTCCATTGCCGGGGGCAACCCTAGCCTCCTGCTCTTTCCAGCTCCGTGGCTGCCGCCATTTCTGTTTGGATTTATGTATCTTCTATCATTGAAACTTTGTAGCCTTGAGTGGAGGCCTAGGCCGGCAAAGGCAGGTGGAAAGCTTGGCTTCCTCCATTGCCGGGGAAACCCAAGCCTCTCTCCTGCTCTCTGTGGCCATAGCCATCTTGGCTGGGTTTATTTGCATATTCGCTCCTGATTGGCTGGTGGGCGTGGCCGGTGAGTGTAGCAGAGTGATGGTTAATTTGCATATTACTCTTTTATTAGATAGGACTAGAGGCCCAGCGTATGAAATTCTTGCATGGGTAGGGTTCTGAGGCCTGGCCTGTGTTCAGGGGCAATCTTTCCCAGCTGCCGGCAGCCGGCTCTGCCCCCCACCTTCAACACTGGTTGCCCTCTGTGTCTGGGGCGACTGGTGAGGCAATTGGCCCACTCTCACCTGCCTTGGCCTGGTGCCGCCCACATCCACCGCCACCCACCCCGTTCCCTGTTCCCCATCAGGCAAACAGAGCCTGCTGGCCAGGGGGAGGGACCAAGAAGTTGTCCAGCAGGCCCTGATTGGGCAATCGGGGCCTGTGGGCTGGAGGCAGCTCCTGTGTTGAATGTCTGCCCCCTGGTGGTCAGTGCGCATCATAGTGACCAGTCATTCTGCCATCCGGTTGATTTGCATATTGCACTTCTATATATATAGATTGAACATTAATGCTCCCCTCAACCCCATCCCCTGGCAACTGGTACAAGTTCCAGGGATATTCTGAGTATTTAGAAACATGTGTGTATAGCTTTTCATATAAGTGGTAGACACCCTGTATACGCTGCTCTGTGCCTTCTTTCTTTTACTTAACAGAGATCTTGGAGATTATTCTACATCAGCACTTAACTGACTGTCTATGTTATTTTTAGCATCTCTATAATGTTCCATTTTGTGGATTTGCCCTGGTTTATCTAGCTTGCCCCCCTCTTTTTTTTTTTTTTTTTTAGCTTGCCCCTTTTGGTGGACATTTAGATTGTTTCCAGTCTTGCAGTTTCAAACAAGCCTACTGTACATAGCCTTGACATGGTCATTTCACACAAACTTCTCTACCTGTGGGGAAATTCCTAGAATTGGAATTGCTGGGTCAAAGGGCACGTGCATTTTAATTTTTTCAGTTGCAAAACTAATGCATACTGCCCTAGCCAGGCAGCTCGGTTGGAGGGTTGGAGTGTCATCTTTTGTTATTATTGTTGTTGTTAATCCTCACCCCATGATATTTTTCCATTGATTTTTAGAGAGAGTGAAAAAGGAAGGGGAGAGACAGAGAGAGAAACATTGATGTGAGAGCAACATATCAGTTGTTTGCCTCCTGCTCATGCCCTGACCTAGACTGGGTACAAAGATACGTGCCCTTGATCAGAATCAAACCAAGGGCTAATTAGTCCAAGGGCTAATGCTCTATTCACTGAGCCAAACCGGCTAGGGCAGAGTGTCATCTTGATATGCCAAAGTATCAGGTGTGACCTCTGGTCAGGGAACATACAGGAATCAACCAATGAATGCTTGAATGAGTGGAACAGCAAATTGATGTTTTTTCTCTCTAAAATAAATTTTTAAAAACACACACAAATATACAGGTCTTATAACATGGAAACCCACACCTGACACCTACATGATCATGTCAACCAATGTCACCCCAATAAATTTAATAACACACACACACACACACACAAAATTAATGCATACTTTTAATACAAATTTCAAACAACTCTGAGGCGGGGTTGCTCCCACTTCTTGTCTGCCTCCCTTTTCTGACACTTCCTTCCTGGCCCTGGGCCTGCAGCTCTCAGAGCCTTCCCTGCCTGCCTGATACTGGGTCTCCCTTCCTCCTACTCCCTCACCTCTTCCTTCCTTCATCCCTCAGTAGAGATGTTGCCATCTGTCTCCAGGGCCTGGGCTGGGACTGAGGCTCATAGTCAAATATAATCTGTTATCTCCAAACCTACCAATGTCAGGCCCCGGGCAGTGCTTTCATGTCATAGAATGTTCAAACCAAAAGGCTAGGAGCTTCTCATCTAACCCTCATAGTCCACTTTACATAAGAGGCAACCGAGGCTCAGAGAGGGAAATGTGGCTCAGTGAGTGGGTTCAAAGAGCCAGGCAGAGAAGATACACTCTGTCCAAGAATCATTTCATTCACTTAATAAACAGTTATTGAATAACATATGAAAACCCACTGTTAGGCACTGGGCTCCAGCAGTGAATGAGACAGAAACTTCACATTATGTTCAGGGAGACCAACAAAAAAAATAACAAGTAGACAAAATACTTTGCTTACAAGTGCCATGTAAGCATAAAGAGTGATTTGGCCCCAGAAGAGAGTGGTGATATCTGAGCTGGGACCTGAGTGACAGAAAAAGCCAGTTAAATCAGCACATGCAAAGGTCCTGAGGTAGGAAGGAAATTTGTGCATTTGACAGACAAGAGGAAGGCCAATGTGACTGGAGCAAATGAGGTATCAAAGGCATACAGGTCTAATCACTTCGGACCTTGGAGGCAGTGAGGTCATTTTGCAGAGCCATCAAGTCAGCTTCGCCCTACTCACTCCTCCGTCCCCAATAGCTCATCCTGGAGGACACAGCAGGTTTGTAATAGAATCCTTGAGCCTGGCCAGTATAGCTCAGGGTTGAGCATCGACCCATGAACCAGGAGGTCGAGGTTCAATTCCTGGTCGGGGCACATGCTCGGGTTGTGGGCTCGATCCCCAGTAGAAGGCATGCAGGAGGCAGCCGATCAATGATTCTCATCATTGATGTTTCTCTTTCCTCTCTCTCTGAAATCAATAAAAATATATTTTAAAATAAATAAATAAATACCCCCAGATCACTAGTTATGTAGCTTGAGGCCCACTGTTGTTCATCTGTATCACCACCATCATAATGGCAACCAACCCTTAGAGGACTCTGTGAGCCATACAGTTACATCTGTGTTGCAACTACTCTATAGCCATAGTGGGAAAGCAGCCACAGACCTTACAAAAACATGTGCATGGCTGTGTTCAAATAAAACTTTACTGCCCTAGCCGGTTTGGCTCAGTGGATAGAGCATCAGCCTGCGGACTGAAAGGTCCCGGGTTCGATTCCGGTCAAGGGCACATGCCCAGGTTTCGGCCTCGATCCCCAGTGGGGGCGTGCAGGAGGCAGCCGATCAATGATTCTCTCATCATTGATGTTTCTATCTCTTTCTCCCTCTCCCTCTCTGATTAAAAATATAATTAAAAATTATTTTTAAAGTTATCTATAAAAAAAACACACCTAAAAAAAACGTTTACTTACAAAACCAGGCTGTGAGCCAACTCAGGTATAGTAATAGGAACCTTACATGTATTAACACCTTTATAACGAGAGGCCAGACAGATAACTGTTCTGTATCTCATTTGGGTCTTGCCCTCCCCTCAACTCCCCCTTGAGACTCAGGTGGCATCTCTGGATGCTGGCTCCAGAAATCCACAGACATAGAGTTGTGCACACAGCGTGGGAGGTCAGCGCCCTGTGAAGCCTTTGTGGGCCCCCTGGATGGATAATTCCTAAGGCCCCTTCTGCCTCAGACAGGGAGGTGGTGGTGGTAGTAATTGCGGAATGCCAGCAGGAAGACAGAAACAGAGTAGGAACCATGGACTTTTGGAATGGATAGTGCAGTCTGGGACCCCAAAGGGCCAGCTGACAAGAGGATTCCACTCAACCTCTTTGCCGGAGTCTATATGGTGAGCTCGAGACAGTTGTCTTCCCAGAGAAAGGTGGCTCACTTGGCCCCTGGGGGGCTTCCTTTCCAAAGTGAATGGCAGAAAAAGCCTGGCTTACAGAGGAGCCCTACGGAGGCCCCCCTCGGTCACTTCTGTGCCTCCACTGTACCATGCAGTTGGGTTAGACTCATTCTTTCCAACGACGGGTGTTTATGAGCACCTCCTATACATCAAAGACTGCACTGGACCCCACCAGTGATGAAGCAGCCTTCAGACAGGCCAGCTGGGAAGGCACGTGGGAGGTCGCGGCACTGGAGCCCGAACCTGAAGGGGGGTAGCTGGGGGCATTCTAGGCAGAGGGAAGGGCATGGGTGTGGGGAAACTCAGGGTGTGAGGGCCTGGTCTGGCTGGAGTGTCAGGTAAAAAGACAAGGAGAATTGGGTCCACGTAGGACCCGGGTGTGAGCTAGACCAAGGGTCATCAGGAGGTGGGGAGAAGGAGGAGCACTGGACCTCACAGAGCTTTGTAGGAGGGGGTAGGGAGGGACAGGGAATCCGGGGGCGGGGCGGAGGGCAGCAGGACTGGATGGAGAGGAAAGCTGGATTTGATAGGAAATGTGTCTCAGGAGGTTGGAAATGGGAGGCTGGAGCTAAGAGATTAGGAAACAGATTGCCCAAGGTGAATGAATAGCAGGCAGTGCGCGCCTTCTCAGGGGAGATGTCGGTAGGTGCTGCAGGGAGTAAATTTGGGAGGCCCCATTCTCCCCTCCCCTCCCAAAAGCTCTGGGAGGTCCACAATGTGCATTAGCATGTGAAAGGCTTAGAAGGAAGGGGGATGTTGCAGAAGAGATCGATTTAGCTGCTGAGTGGGGGTTGTTTCACTGCGGCTCACTAGACTTCCTGGAGGAACAACCCCGACAGGTAAACTTAAGCAGACATTAAAAGATGTAACCACCTGATAAGGTTGAGTCTATTTTTCAAATGGTTTGAAGTAAACTAGCCTCAGAGGGATGGATAGAGTAAGTGTGATGGGGGCTGGTAACCTGAGCCTTGTCTATTGCTAGAAGAATCCATCTCCCCTCACAAGATTTCTAACCCAAAAGGTTAAATCCCTTTTCCACGTGGCTCAGAGAGGTTTAGAAGCTGCCCCAAGATCACAGCAGGAATGTAGGGAAGTCAGGACAGGACTGGAAGCTGAGTATATTTTACCTCAAACCCCTTGCTTTTAACCTTCAGGCAATTTACCTCTTAATAGGTTGGGATTAAAAGTAGCAATGCCCTGGCTAGTGTGGCTGAGTTGGTTGAGTGCCGTCCCATGCACCAAGAGGTCACTAGTTCGATTCCGATCGGGGCCCCTGTCTCGAGCTTGATCCCCAGTAGGGAGTGTGCAGGAGGTAGCTGATCAATGTTTCTATCTCTCCTTCTCCGTCCTCTCTCTCTAAAATCAATTAAAAAATACATTTTTAAAAGTTGGGATTAAAAAGTTAATAGTGTCCTAGTTGGTTTGGCTCAGTGGATAGAGCGTTGGCCTGCGGACTGAAGGGTCCCAGGTTCGATTCTGGTCGGGGCATATGCCCAGGTTGTGGGTTCCATCCCCATTGGGGGGCGTGTGGGAGGCAGCTGATCAATGATTCTCTTTTACCATTGATGTTTCTACCTCCCGCTCCCTTCCTCTCTGAAATAAATAAAAATATATTTTAAAATATAATAAAAGTTAGTAGCAACATTAAATCCATGGAGGTAGATGAAGCAGTCAGGTCCTCCCTCCCTCCCCCCACCTCCGTGAGGATTGCCTGCCTGGCCCCCTCCCCACGCCTCCAGCCCTATTGCTGGTTGTCCTGGTCCACTGAAGCTGGAAGAAATGGCAGGGGTTCAGGCCTGGGGGCTTGGTGGTGCTGCTGGTAGAAACCAGAAGGTTGAGGGGAGAAAACGATTTTTAGGATGATCATAGTTCACTTGTCATCAGACAGAGAGATCTACCACTCATCAGTATGTGACCTGGGACAATAAACTGAACCTCAGTTTCCCTGAACTGTAGGATGGTACTACAGTGGAAACTCAGTTCTCCAACTTAATTCATTTGGAAGGCTGTTCCAGAAAGGAATTGTTTGAAAATGGAATCATTCCCACCTCCCCCACTTAGAAATAATGTAAATTGAGTTAATCTGTTCCAGATCCCCAAAAGCAACACACACACACACACACACACACACACAGACATTCAGAGCACAATTTCCTGAGATGTTAAGTACTTGAAGTTTAGCAGTAAACTGACTCACACTCACACATTTTCTCTTTGTTTGTTGCCTGAGAGACTTGTGACTGATCATACAGGTATCAGCAAGGTTGTTGGGTCAAGAACTGAAGTTTTGTTCGACAACCAAGACATTTTTCCGTGAACAACTTGGTTGAGAACCAAATTGTTCGAGATGGGAGATGTTCAAGAACTGACTTTTTTTTTAACATCTCCCATCTCAAACTTCCTTGAACATCTCCTCCTTTTCTTTTTTTTTAATAGTTTATTCCTCTTTTTTTAAATCCTCACCAGATGATATTTTTTCCACTGATTTTAAGAGAGAGTGGACGGGAGTGAGGAGGGGGAGAGAGATCAATGTGAGAGAGACACATCAATTGGTTGCCTCACAGGCACCCCAACTGTGGCTGGATTGAACATGCAACTCAGGTAAGTGCCCTTGACCAGGAATCAAACCCGAGATCTGGTCCGAGGGCTGGTGCTCTAACTGCTGAGCAGCACCAGTCAGGGAAAACATCTCCTTTGTCATTGATTTCTAATTTCATCCCATGTTGTCTCACATTTTTATTTTTAAAATATCTTTTTATTGACTTTTTAGAGAGAGGGGAAGGAAGAGGGAGATACATAGAAACATCAATGATGAGAGAGAATCATCGATTGGCTGCCTCCTGCACGCCCCCTACTGGGTGTTGAGCCCACAACCCGGGCATGTGCCCTGACGGGGGAATCAAACCCTGACCTCCTCCTGGTTCATAGGTTGATGCTCAACCACTGAGCCACACTGGCTGGGTGGTATACTTTCTCTCTCTCTTTTTTTTTGGCTGGGTACAGTATACTTTATTGATGGTACATGCTAAACCCCTCACCTTCTTCAGGAAGTCTGGGGTGGAAATTGTGTCAAAGATGAGAAATTCTCAGTGTATTGAGAGATTTAGTTGCGGGCAAGATCTCCCCAGAAGTTAAGGGCCTCTCTTTTCCTCTTGTGTTCTGGGTGTGGCTGGGAGTCCAGGTCACTCTTCCTTCTTGGAGGCCATAAGGTCCATCACCCAGGTGCTGGAGTCAGATTCATTGTCAGACCAGGAAATGAGCTTGACAAAGTGGTTGTTGAGAGCAATGTAAGGCCCACTCCCCCAAAAAAGAGATGTAAGCCCCAGCATGGAAGGTGGATAGTGGGTGTGACTGTTAACACCACAGGACACAACCTAGTCTTCAGTGTAGCCCAGGATGCCGTCTGGGGGCCCTCTAATGCCTCCTTCCCCAGCTTCTTAGTGTCATCATATTCGGAATCTTTCTCCAAATGGTAGGTCAGATCCATAACCAATACATTAGGAGGTAGGGACATGGAAGGCCATGCCAGTGAGTTTCTTATTCAGCTCAGGATGACCTTGCCCACGGCCTTGGCAGCACCAGTAGGAGCCGAGATGATGTTCAGCCCCTCAGCCATCACACCACAGCTTCCCAGAGGGACCACCCACAGTCTTCTGGGTGGCAGTGACGGCATAGACTATGGTCGTGAGTCCCTCACAATGCCAGACTTGTCATGGATGGCCGTGGCCCGTGGTGGGCCAAGCAGTTGGTGGTGCGGGAGGCATTGCTGACAATCCTGAGGGAATCGTCATACTTCTCATGTTTCACACCCATCACAAACTTGGGCTTTCTATTGATGACAAGCTACCTGTTCTCAGCCTTGGCTGGGCCATTGAACTTGCCATGGGTGGAATAAGACTGGAACATGTACCATGAAGTTAAGTTCAATGAGGAGGTCATTGATGACAACAATATCCATGATGCGAGAGTTAAAAGTAGCCCTGCTGACGAGGCACTCAATGTGGCCAAATCTATTTACTCAGTCCTTAACCATTCCCTGGCTGGCACCGCCTGTGGAACGGGGAGGATCAGAGCTTGGTATAGTTTCTTTATGTTTATTGTGCTTGGGGTTTATTAAGTATTTTACGTCTGTAGATTTGTAGTTTTCATCAAATTTGGAAATGTTTCAGTTTATTTTTCTTCAAATAACCTTTTCTGTCCTTCTCCCTCCTTTGGAGATTCCGATTACACATAGATATTAGGTCACTTGAAGTTGTCTCGGCTCACTGATGTTATTATACTTTTTTAAGCTTTTTCTCTCTGTTTTATTTTAGATAGTTTTCATTACTATGTTTAAGTTCACTAATTTTCTGCCATGTCTAATGTTCCATTAATCCATGTAGTGTATTTTTTACCTTAGACATTATAGTTTTCATCTCTAGAATTTCAATTTGTCTTTTTTTTCTTCTTCAATTTAAGTCTTTTAAAAAACATCTTCTAGCCCTAGCTGGTTTGGCTCAGTGGATAGAGCGTTGGCCTATGGACTGAGGGTTCCGGGTTCGATTTTGGTCAAGGGCACATGCCTGGGTTGCAGGCTCAATCCCCAGTAGGGGGCGTGCATGAGGCAGCCAATCAACGACTCCCTCTCATCATTGATGTTTCTATCTCTCTCTCCCTCTCCCTTCCTCTCTGAAATCAATAAAAATATATTTAAAAAATATCTTCTGTATCTCTACTTAACACAGCACTCTCTCCTTTATCTTCTTGCACCTATGGAATCGAGTTTTATTTATTTTTTATTTTTTTAAAAAATTTATTGATTTTTGACAGAGAGGAATTGAGAGGGATAGAGAGTTAGAAACATCGATGAGAGAGAAACATCGATCAGCTGCCTCCTGCACACCTCCCACTGGGGATGTGCCCACAACCAAGGTACATGCCCTTGACCGGAATCGAACCTGGGACCCTTCAGTCCACAAGCCGACGCTCTATCCACTGAGCCAAACCGGTTTCGGCTGGAATCGAGTTTTAATAACTGTTTTAATGTCTGTGTCTCCTAATTTTTTCATCTGTGAAATTTCTGGGTAGGTTTCAATTGATTGGTTTTTCTTTCCATCATGGGCCATATTTTCCTTTCTTTATATACATGCTAATTTTTACTGGTTGCCAGACATTGTGAATTTTATTTTGCTGGGAGCTATTTTTGTATTTGTATAAATATTCTTGAGCTTTGTTCTGGGGTACAAAAGTCATTTGAAAATAGTTTGGCCCTTTCAGATCTTGTTTTTGTTAGGTGGGGCCAGAATAGCATTTAGTTTGACCTACTTTTGAGCCAAAAATTCTTCTGCGTGCTCCACTCAATGCCCCATTAATTGTGAGGTTTCCACTCTGGTTGTGGGAACCAGCACTGCTCCCAGCCCTGTGTCAGCTCCCAGGGTTGTGCTAATTCCTTTGCGTGGTTCCTACCGGCTTCCAGTGGATTCCTCACGCGGAGGCACTGCGCTGCGTTACTGAAGAGGGCCCTCTGAGGAGCTCTCACGTTCTCTGTGCGGCTCTTGCCTTTTTAGTTCTCTGCCTTGTGCCCCCAGGCCCCTGGCTTCACCTTTCCAGTGCCTAGACCACCAGGCTCCACCTGCCTGCCCTGGTCTGGAAGCTTCAGGCAGTAAAATGGGGCTCACCACATTTGTTTTCTGACTCACAGGAGTCACTACAGAGCATCCCCCCAAAAATATATCGACACTGTAGAGGAGGATAGCTCAGTTTTGAGAAAGAAATGTATTTTTTTAAATCTTTACTGTTGACAGTATTACATAGGTCCTCCTTTGTTTCCCACTAACCTCTTCCAGCCTGCTCCCGTCCGCACCCCCCAAAAATGAAATGTATTTTAATAAACACTGCCTTTATAACGATTCAAAGTGTGTGTACATTTGGGGGAGAGACCCTATATTTTTCATCGTCTGGCATTCAATGTCTTCAGAGCCATTGTGCCATATATTTTGTTGGGCATTTCAGTTGTTTTAGGTGGGAATGTCAATCCAGTCCCTGTTGCTCCACCTTGGCTGGAAGCAGGAATCCTTATGATCGCTTGTTAATTTGTTCAGCTGGCATTTATTGAGGGCGAGCCTGCTGTGTGCCCACCTCACACTGGTCCTGTGGCTCTCAACTATGCCACACGTCCCCTATCTCAGGGTCTTCTGTGGGCCCTTTCCTCTCTCTGGAATGCATTTCCCAGCTATACATCCTCTCTCCACTCAAAGGCCTTCTCTGTTTTCCGCGTGTAAAGCGAATTGCTCTCTTTTTATTTCCCATCACACGTAGCTTTCCTTTACAGCTTACTTTACTAGAGTAAATAGGAATGTCTGTCTGATTCCCTGCAGCCTTCTCAGGGCCAGGCACACTGTAGGTGTTCAATAAATATTTATGAATAGCGAGGTCTTTGCATATTTCACAGAGCCTGTCATATAGCAGCTCAGTCAAGTTGGGGATGCTTGGCCGATGGGAACACAGCTCCCTGCCCTAAGGTTGCTAGCAGGGAAGGGATTCGGGGCCCCTGGCCCGAAGCCACGCTCTCCTTAGTGATAACCAAAGGCCAGCGAGCCGGCCACGGAGGGCTGACAGGTGGGGTTGATGAGTTCCAGACCCAGGCCTCTGGGCCGCGCATAGCCCTGCAGAACCGGACGCAGGGCAGGAGCCAGAGCCAAGCTTCCATGACGTCGTCTTCAAGGGCCAAGCCCCGCCCTGGGCCCTGGGTGGGGCTTCAGGTCTCACCCACCGCCCTCCGAACCCTGTGCCGAAACCGTCGGGGGAAGACGGGCCATCCTCCTGGTTCCCGTCCCAGGTCTAGTTGTGTGACCGTTGCAACTATTACAACACGCACAGGACTATAGGTTGGCTATAAAGTGAAAAATACTTTGTAAACAGAAAACCTTTTACAAGTACTCACTGAATTGGAAAAAGCCTTAGGAAGCTTCTGTTCCAAACCCCTATTTTTGACTGAGGAAGAGACTGAGGTTTCAATGAGGTAATGTATACAGACTGCTCAGCAGCAGGCTTGGGCCTTTGTGTCTTATTCTAGCCTCTCACCAGCTGCCCACCTCTGGCTAAGCAACCTGTGCCTTGGTGCCTCCCTGCTTCTCGACAGCCCTCAGCTGGGGGCCTTGATCCATCTGTCACCAATAAGGCTTATCGCTAGCGTATTTTGAGCATATATGAGGTACCAAGCCATGAGCTAAGCACTTTGCATGCATCATCTACTCCTTATCTAAGAGGTAGTCTTGTCCCCACGTTACTGATGAGGATACTGAGGCTGGGAGACATTAGGTAACCTGCCCAAGGCCCTACAAGTGGTTGAAGCAGTGTTCAGACCCCAGAGTGGGTGGTCTCTAAGCTTCTAGGTCTGGCTTCTCTAGCAGTTTCTTCTAATAACATGTATTTTCTACCAGCTACCACTTCCTGGGTCTTTGGGGAAGCTTTCTTTCTTTTTTTCCCTCTTTTTATTTATTTATTTTTATTGATTGATTCTAGAGAAAGAGAGGAAGGGAGGGAGAGAAACATCGATTTGTTGTTCCACTTATGTATGCATTCATTGGTTGCTTCTTGTGTGTGTCCTGACTGGGGATTGACCTGCAGCCTCGGTGTAGTGGGATGATGCTCTGACCCTGGGAAGCTTTCTGAGTCTTTTTGATTTCGTGAAATCATCTGAACAGGGCAACACAGGGTCTAAAACCTCCAGTTAAGAGTCTGCCTTGAGGCCCAACTATGAGCTTTTTTTGAAGTTGGTGCTGAGGATGTCTCTGAAGGTCAAAGATAATCTGTGTCAAAAACACAGCCCAGGGGGAAGGTAGGGGAGTGAGCTGCAGCCCACAGGCCAGCCTTTCCCTCAGCCAGTGCCTTGCCAGCTGGTTCTCTAGGAGCCCCCCCTTATATATTGCCCACAGGATGGTGGGAGCTGCAGGTGCAGGCAGGCGAGTGGAGCCCAGCCCTGTGGGAGCTCCACGTGGGTGAGGTCGCCTCTGATGGGGCCCCAGACGGTGGCCTCTCTAGGAGGTAGTAGGACTTGGCCGGCCTTAGAGGACCTCACCTGGTAGCTAGTGCATGTCAGTTCCTACTGACATGAATGCAGGGGAGTGAGGGTGGGAGGGGCAGCCTTTCCAGCACAGAGAGCCAGGAGAGCCGGGTAGTGTGTCCACACCACAGTCCCCCAGTTGAGGGGTTGTTAGTGCCCTCGGCACATGAGGAACTGAGTCCAGGGTCTGACTGCAGGGGAGATGTGCTGACTGCCCGGTGATGAGGTGGCTTACTCTGAGGGAGGTTCCCAAGCCTCAGGAGGTTACCTGAGCGATGTGTGTGGGGGTTAATCAGAGGGGAAGAGAACGGAGGAGGCCAGCTGAGGCTGTCGGAGCAATCTTGGGGAGCTCTGAGGTGGCCTGGGCCAGAGCAGGAGCCTAGAAAAGAGGCCTGGGGGAGTAGGGCTGGGCTGATGGGATGGTACCTCATCTATCATCTAACCAACCCATCTGTTTTACACAAGGAAACTGAGGCCCAAAGAGGAAAAGGGGCTTGCCCAAGGGCACACAATGGGTGAATGGTAGCACCAAGCTAGAAAGACCCTGGGAAGCTCAGGGATACCCCCAATGAACAAGGAGCTGAATCTCCTCCTATAATAGACCCTCCTCCCCCCAGGGATCAAGTCCACACCAGCTTGGCTTCTGTCTCATCGTGGGACCCCTGGCCTCTCTTCCCCTTCCCTGGGCCACAGTTTGCTCATCCGTGAGAGGAGGCCACTGGACCAGCTGACCGATATGGCCCTTTCTGCGCTCAGTGCTCGGAGGAAGAGGCTAGGCCTTCTTCCTCACTCTGTCCCCCGACCCCGAGCCCAGCCTCGGCCTGACACTGATGCGGGGAGGGGAGAGGGGGGCACAGCCTGCTGCGGCTCACATGCCTGAGGAATGAGTGCCTGGTCCCGAGGAGGCAACATGATCTGCAAAGGATCCCTGACCCTCTCCCTCTGAACCCTGGAGAGGGCGGCTCAGTCATGTGAGGACCACAGGGGGATTAGTCGGGCTGAGACGGGAGGCGGCCACCTGGAGAAAGACTGGGAAGGGGAGAGAGGCATCAGGAGAGAGAACTGAGCTGCTGGGAAGGGCTCTGCTGGGTCCTGCAGAGGGAAGGTGGGGGTGGGGGTGGGGGTGGTGTGGCAGGAACCCAGGAGGAGGGGAAGAAGTGGGGTGGGCCTGCAGAAAAGAAGAGGGAGGCAGAGGGAAGGAGTCGGGGGGGCCCCCCTGAGAGGTGAAACTGGCGGAGGAAGAGTATGTGCAGGGGCTTTGAGTGATGCCTGGTGCCTGACAAGAGTCACTGTCAGGTGTCCCATATAGACCCTTCCGCTCAGCTCACTAGCTGTGTGGCCTTGGGCAGGTCTCTTGGCTTCTCTGAGCCTCAGATTCTAAAACCAAAGAGCAGTTGTGTTTCATCCTTCACACTGGGCAGGCGGTGAGATCAGGTGTCCGTCCTACCCCAGATCCTCCCTCTCCCCTCACTGGCCACCCTGGTGGCACCACTTCTTCACCCAAGCATACCCCCTCCCCCCCAGGGCCTTGGGGCTAGCATTATTCCCCATCCTCCCACCCCCAGGTTGTGAGGGGCTGTCTCAGCCCCTCTAAGAGGTTCTAGCCAATCCAGGGCCTAAGAAGTGAGGGGACCAAAAGGGGAGGGGGCTGGGGTGGGGGCAAGGACTTTCCCAAGCTCACGGTGGGAGGAGGGAGCCATGCCTCTGCCCCCCCCCCCCCTCCCGTACCTCCCCTTCCCCCTCCAGCCTCTGATGGGATCTTGGGGCTCTCCTCCTCTTTCCCAAAGCCCTGCTTGTCTTCTGCACAACAAGGAGAGAATGTTATTTAAAAGGAGATCAGGAGATTTGCCTTAAATAGGCATGGAGTGCTGTGCCAGGGCCCAGGGTGAAGGGCGGAGGAGGGGGAGGGCGGGAGGGGAGGAGGCCACCCTGCGTGATGGCGAGAAAGGAGTGGAGCTGAAACCCCCCTCCCCCCCGCCAGGGGTGTGCACAGCCCTTCACAGTTTACCAAGCACAGTCCCGGGATCCACCCCGACAGCAGATGGTCGCGCTGGGCTTATTCCCACCCGACCTCCATTCTGAGGAGGAGGACACTGAGGCCCAGGTCAGGGAACTGACACGCACTGGCTGCCAGGTGGCATCTGATGCTGGACGCCATGGTCTTTCCACTGCAGCCCCCAGAGCTGGGAGGTGTTCAGGAAGGCGAAGAGCCCGGAAGATAGGGCTTCCTATAGAGGGAATGGGGCGTCTGCAGGGTTGGGGTGTCGTGGAGCCTCTTAGACACCTGCCTCCGCCCTCAGTTCCCGGGTGTTTGGCTCCTGCCCCCAGGTGGCCCTTGCCAGCCCTCCCAGCCCCAGCTTGTAACTGGATGCCCTCCTCACTCTGCACCTTCCCAGGTGAGCTGGGGCTCTGCTTACCCCATACAAGCCGGGGGAGGGAGGTGAGGGGCGGCCTGGGAGAAGTATCTGCCGGGAGACTGTGAGGCTGAAGGAGGGAGCTGGAGCTGGGGGTGAGAGGCATGGTCACTGCCCCCCCTCCAGGGCTTGTCTGGTACCTGGGATTCACTCACTTCCCTATTCAGTGTCTCCTTCCAAGCCTCTCCCCTTCCCTCGTGGCCCCTCCCAGCTGTTTATGGCTCAGCGGGTGATGCTCTTGGAATCCTAAAGAAATGGAGTCTTGAGTGTGGAATTTCTGGGACAAAGCTAGGGGCCAGGAGGCACCCCATGCTTGCTCCTTTTTGTAAAGGCCCTGAACACTGTGGTGAAACCTCAGACACCTGGTGTCCACCCTGGCCTCACCATCCGCCTTGAGCTGCCCACCTGTGAGTGTCTGTCTCCTCCTCTGTAAACTAGATCTAAAGGTGGCCCTCATGCATGCTGGATAAGAAGAGGGACAGAGCTCTAGCCGGTTTGGCTCAGTGGATAGAGTCACAGCCCTCGGACTGAAGGGTCTCGGGTTCAATTCCTGTCAAGGACACGTACCTCGATTGCAGGCTCGATCCCCGGCCCAGTCGTAGGAGGCAACCAATCGATGTGTCTCTCTCACGTTGATGTTTCTCTCTCTGTGTTTCTCCCCTTCCGTTCCACTCTCTCTAAAAATCAATGGAAAAAAATATCCTCCGGTGAGGACTAACAAAACAAAACAAAGAAGAAGAAGAAGAAGAAGAAGAAGAGGGACAAAGGAAAAAAGAGGAGCAGTTGTGACAAATGCACTCACAGACCAGGGCTGAGACCTAACGTTTGTTGGGAGACAGAGAGGGGGAAACTTCACTCTCCCCTTCCTCTTAGTGGGTGGGCACAGCGTGTCTTCTGGAAGACTGAAAGAAAGCAGTCACTTAATCTGGGCTCCGGTTAATTCTCTTTGTTATTCTCCAGGCCACTCAGGAGGCAGGGAAAAGGTAGGGATGGGGAGGAGGGGTGCAGGATGGCCACTTTAGGAAAGTAATGGAGGCCAAAGAGGGCTAACCAGGAGGGTTTACCTCATGCCCAGCCCCATCCAGCTCCTGCCCTCACTTCATTGATCAGCTGTTAGCCCCATTTCACTAATGATGAAACTAGGGCTGAGGATGTAAGCAGCATGTCCAAGGTCACATGGGAAGTGGGAAGCCAGTACCTGACTTCAAGGCCTTCTGCTAAAAACCCCAGGATCCTGGGACTTGGGTTCCAGACCCAGCTTGCAGTGTAGCCTTGGCCAAGTAACCTAATCTCTCAAGAGATTGCTTAGTTTTCTCTCCCCGTAAGGTGGGGATAATGTCCCCCGGTCTTCTCGGGGTTACTGTGAAAAAACAAGAGGGCTAATGACCACAAACCAGAAGGTACTCAACTGATACCAGGCGCAAGGTCCTCAACAAAGGAACCTCCTCCTCTCTGCTCTTACTGGGCTCCCAGCTCCGAGGTAGCCATGTGCTCCATCGAGGCACACAGACAAAGGATCTTCCAGGTCTCTGGGAAGGGACTGACCGACCACTTGGCACCACCTAGTGGTCGGTGGTGTGTGGTGCTTGGCCAGGTTGCTCTGAGATTGAGGGTTTGAGCATGACCCTTGGCCCTGCGGGGGTGGGCAAAATATGCCAGCCCCTCAGCAAGGATGAGGTCATGCCTAGCTAAGCCCTCCCCTGGCCACTCCCCTGAGGATACATCACGGTGGGCACTCCACCAGCCCACCTTGTCAGCCCACATCTCACCCCCAAGGGCCAAGGGTTCTCCTCCAGCTCTGCCACTGCCTCACTCCCAGGACTGAGCCACCTCCCCCGCAGAACTGGAGTAAACATCCCTGCCTCTCAGGGAACCCGGAACTGCGGTGCGTTCTTTCATTTATCAAACATTTTATGAAGTGTCTCCTTTCTAAAGTCATCATGCTGAGAGCCGTGGGGATACAAGGACTGCTAAGCCAAGTTTCTTGCTACCAAGGGACCTCCCTCATTCTAGGGGAAGACGGACTTGTAAGTTGATAATTGCCCTCGGGGCAGATCACAGCTGGCCCCGAGGAGGAGAGCATCTGCACAATGAGAAGGGGTTGCTGAGGACGGGACTTGCTGATGCCCAGGCAGTCCCGTGAGGAAGCCATCTTTAAGCAGAGCAAGTCCATATGAAACGAGGGAAAGCTGACACCAGGGCCTGGGTGAGGGGAAAGGGCTGGGAGGGTGAGGGGCGCTTTGGCAGTGTGTGTGGAGGATGGGGTCCGAGAGGAGAATCCCAGGAGAGGACCCTCACGCATCCTCCACAGCCCAGCTCTGGGGATGATGTAAGATTCATCTCCCAGCAGAAGCCCTGGTACCTCCCGAGGCTGCAGGACCTGCACGGGAGACCAAGCCCAGCCAGCCACACACCTGCCGTTAGGTCTGGACTGCGCGATGTGAGCAAGTGGAAGAGCTCAGGACTCCTTCCCCCGGTGGCTGTGAAAGGCGTCCAGGGGTGGCCAGAGGTCCTCCTGGCCAGCTGCTCCCAGCTCCACTCCTGCCAGCGGTTCCAGCCTCCCTGGTTCCCACTGTTTCTAAGCCTGGGTTCCTGGGCTCCTCATATCACTCCTCCGAGCTAGCCTTCTGTGCCATCACCTTCCTTTCCTGCTTAAGTTATCCCGAGTCTGTTTCTCCTGTTTCCATCCAAGAGCCGGCAGCCTCCTGGTGCCTGGGAAGACGCTCAACCAACTGAGCGACACCAGCCAGGGCAGGGGTGTACCTTCTTAAAGAGAGCCGAAGAACTCACAGTCCTTACATAATTCACAAGTTTATTTGTCCTAAATAAATACAGTCTGAGTATGCATGTATGCATCACCCATGGACACAGACAATAGGGTGGTGAAGGCCTGGGGCGGGGGCAGGGGCAGGCTAGAGGGAGTCCGGGGGGGGGGGGGGGGGGGGCGGGGACATATGTAATACTTTCAACAATATTTATTAAATAAATAAATGAATAAATAAATACAACCGGAGAACATCCATTTCAATCCTCACTCACTATTTCTTTCCCCAAAAAGCAGCTTAAGATACAGGCGCACAGTTTGCTGTGCGGGTTCTCACTTCAGGCTCAGGAGGGTGTTGGTCCTGGCTGTGCTAGGCTGGGCCTGGCTGTGAAATCACCTCGGGTTCCCTTCCCCATTCGGGGCCTCTACTCGGCCTGAGTCCCACAGGACCCACGTGCCTGTTCCTGCTCCCGGAACACCTCTCCCCTCTGCAGCCCAAAGCGGGCGGCCCTCATGACTGTGGTCCCATGGCCAGCCCCCTGTCCTCTAACACCAGATACCATCACAGGCCCATTCCCAACTGGCAAAGAAAGATTATTCCTGACCCTGGAAGCAGCTCACCCAGGGCAAGGGGAGAAACTGAGGCACAGCTGGCAAATGGTTATCCCTATACCCGTGCCAGGAGGCTGAGAGGCCCTCATGAAGGGAGACTGGGCCCTGACCATCCTCCCCTGCTATCTCCTGGGGTCCTAGCTCACTCAGGAGTAGGATGAGGGGGAGACCATCCTCTGTCTTCTCTTTGTGGCTCAAAGGTTTGGATCCACATTCTCCTGGTCCGAGGCTGCTTCATCATCATGTGGAGTCTCCTAGATTGAAGCCAGAGAACCCAAGTCATGAGCTTCTGCTGTTCCCCAGGGCCACAGCCTGGGGCCAGCATCTCCTTCCTCTTGCCCCTGTCCACAATGGAGCCAGAGAAGGCTCTGCCACCCCTACCCAGGGTCCCTTGGCCCACCACTGGGTGACTCCCTCTTACCAGGCCGAGGCCACTGCCCCGCCGCAGGCTGGCATAGAAGCGGAGCACACGGGGGTCACAGCGAACCACCATGGGGTCAAAGTCCAGCACACGCAGGCCCTGCAGGCTGCGGGCCCGGGAAAGGGCCACGTAGGCCTGGCCACTGGCAAACACGCGGCCCAAGGAGATCTCCACGCAATCCAGGGTCATGCCCTGGGGATGGAGAGACAGAGATGGAGCTAGCTCTGCCTGAAGTCCTTTGTGCCCCAGAGCCTGACCCCACCTCACCAGCCTAGCTATTGCCCCTGGATCTCCTGGCCCAGTCCAGGGATTCTCAGGCAGAGGGACAGGCTGACCCTGGATGGGTATCTGAGTAGGAGGGGCTCCAGGAGATACATCCAGGATAAGAGAGAGGGGTAGGGGTGGAAGGAAAGAACTCAGGCCTGGGTCAGACCGGCATGGAAAGGAATCCGGCTCTGCCTCTCACTAGTTGTGTGGCCTTGGACATGTTATTTAACCGCTCTGAGCCTCGGTTTCCTCCTCTGTAAAACAGGAATGATTACTACATCTACACTTCATACAGGTGTGGGAAGTATTAAATTTAACATGTCTGGTAGTGGCTCAGAAAATGGCAGGGCAGGAGATGACAGAGGGCAAGTATATGGATCCTAGAAAGGAAGAGCATGGGATGGGAAATGCATTAAAGAAAGGTTTATCCTACAACTGGTCTGGAACTTTGCCTCCAGGGCAAGCTCAACTCCCATAAAGCCTTTCAGGCCCCCCTCAACATGCCCCTCGCCTATTTCGTCCCCGCTCTGCCCTGCCCTGACCCAGCCCCCGCACTGGCTGCTCACCTGGCTCTTGTGGATGGACATGGCCCAGGCCAGCTGGAGGGGCAGCTGCTGCCGGCTGAGGAGCCGGCCCCCAGTGGTCTGCACCGTCCAGCGTTCCGCACGGATGACCTCGGTGACTCCACATAGGAACCGTACCTGGGGCAGCCCTGAGGGAGGCATGGAGAAGCCCGACTTTTCAGCCCTGCTTCAGGGCTCAGAGGTGAGAAGCAGGCCTCACCTTTGCATCCTAGACTCTTTCTCTTCACACTTACCCGGGGGCCCTGGTGCCCCAAGCAGTAGGTCTCACCCATCACTCACCTCTCCCCTCAGTCTCAAAGCCGACTACCACCCCTCGGGCACCATTCACCAGGCCCTGGGACACTGCCAAGTTCTTCACCAGCATCACCTGCAAGGGAAAGAAGGCATGGAGAGCTGCCCCATTCCTATGCCCGGCCTCGGGCCCAGGGGCCACTGCTGTGGTTTTGGGAGGCTGGGGGCTGGCATGGAGGGGCTCTGAGTCCTATTTTTAGCTTAGCCACCGGCTGACTGTGTCCCCCTGCAGCAAGATGCTTTATTTTCCCAGGTCTCGGTTTCCCCTTGTGTCAAGGGGACTGACATTGCTCAGGAGCGGGTAAAGAACAATAAGGTAACAGACATCACAGGGCTTTGAAAACTTGCACGTCTGTTGTGGGGTATACGTGGGCCACCACCTTGAGGGATAGCCCCCGGCTGCCATCCCTCTTCCAACCACATGGTGGTGCCTGCGCTTTCTCCCTGGGTGCCCTTTGGATCCTGAGGAAAGGCTCCCATGTGGCCCACCCCCGACACAGTGGAAGGAAGGAGGACTCTCACAGTACAGGATACGCTACAGAAGGCAACTGTGAGGGGTAGATATTTCATTCCCTGATTGGGAGATGAAACAAAGCGTCAGCAAGGACAAGGGACTTATCCGAAGCACCGCTGCCCGGAGCTCCGCACGTTGAAACAGGAAGGCGGGGGAAAGCTAAAGACAGGAAGGTGGGTGGGAAGAGGAGGAAGGGAGGAAGGGCGTTCGCTGTGGTCACAGCTGGGGCAAAGGGTGGGGAGGCCCAAGCTCCCAGGGCCTAGGCCCTGCTTCCCACGCACCTGGGCCCCCAGCTTTAGCTGAAGGAGCTTGCTAACGGGACACTGGGCATCCAGAGTCCGGGCTTGCTCAGGGTCACTGTCCATGGCCTCAAAGCTGTGCACCTCACCTGGGGAAAGAGGGGGGCAAGCAGATGACTCGTCACTTGTGGCTTCGTTTCCAAAAACACATACCAGACCAGGGCATGGGGGGCGGTCACAGGGATAGCTCAGGCCTATCCGGAGCTTTAGAATCAGAGACCTGAATTTAAGACTCACTTCCAGCATTTTCTGGCTGAGTGACCTTGACCCTTTCAAGGTCACACCTCTCAAAACCAGTTGCCTCTGTAACTATAAGGGCCTTATGGCCACAGAGGTTGGGGCCTAGATATTTATCCCAAGGTCCCAGGCTGCCAGGAGTTGGGGGTGGCGGGGACTGACATACCTGCCTGATAGCCCTTCCCAGCTGGTCCTGCCCAGCCCTGGCTCCCTGCTCACCTGGCAGGTCCCGCAGCCGCCTCTCATTGGTGAGAGCCACATCATCCTGGTGGGTGCAGAGCCTGGTGGCCACAATTCCGTCTCGCCCCACCTTGTGGGCGGCCGTGGCCTGGAGCTGGCGGGTCACCTCATTTGAGCACCTGTGGGAGCTGGGCTGTTAGGGCAGAGCCATCTGAATGCCAGGGAAGTGGTGGTGGGGGGGCATGTGGGTGGTATGGCCCAAGCAGCAGGCAATGGATCAGGCCTGGGGACTGGAAAGGGGCCCGAGGGCAAGATTTGCTGGCCAACTTATCCTTTCCTCACTTGGACCCCGTACATGGGGACTGAGCATAGTGTGTGTGGGTTTGTGTGGGGGGTACTTGGCTGTGATCATGGGTGGGTACCCTTTCCTTTGCCTGCGCCCAGGGAGAAGCTGGCCACCCTCCCATCCCCAGTGCTCCTTGGGAAGTTCGGTATGCTGAGTGAGCACAGTCCAGAGGTTTAGAGGACCTAGACCAGGCGCTGATTTTGATACCTGTAATACTGGTAGCCTGTAATCTAGATGACAGTGTTCTAAGTGTTCTAGCCCCTGGCCTGCTGCCTTGGGGGGGGGGGGGGGTTGAGCTTGTGTTTCTATTTCTCCCCATCTACAGTCTCCCCCCACCTGGGGAGGCCTGGTACAGCAGCACTACCATGGGAGGAGGGGGGACAACTTGGGTCCATCTCTCCCTGCTCTGCCACTCAGCGTTCCTCTTGTCCCCGTGCATGCTGGTGCGTGCTGTGCACCTTCCTGCCCGCCTCCTGTCCCCAGGCATGGAGAGCAGCTCACACCACTACCTTCCCCCAAGCCCATCCCACTCTGACCTGGCTTTCAAGGCCCAGCTCTGGCTCAAGTCATCTGCCCTCCTGGCCTGTCCACTCCCATGTTAGAGTAGCTGTAGCATTTCAACCGTTTGTCCTAGCTGGGCAGGGATCATGTCTGCAACGTTCCCCACCCCCACCTCTACCACCACCACCAAGTGACCCCACAGGCTTTAAGAGTGGAAGGAAAGCCCTAGCTGGTTTGGCTCAGTGGATAGAGCATCGGCCTGTGGACTAAAGGGTCCTGGGTTTGATTCCAGTCGGGGGCACATGCAGGCTCAATCCCCGGTGAGGGGCATGCAGGAGGCAGCCAATCGGTGATTCTCTCTCATCATTGATGTTTCTATCTCTCTCTCTCTCTCCCTCTCTGAAATATATATATATATATATATATATATATATATATATATATATATATATATATATATATATATATGGAACCTAGATTTTAAAGTCAGACCTGGGATTAAATTCCAGCCCTGACTTTGGGCAAGTCACTTCACCCCTTAGGACCCCCAGCTTTTACATCTGTGAAATGGGAGTGTTGATATCTCTGAATTCTTCTTGTGTGTCCATCTGACCATAGTTCCCTGACACCTACTCTGTGCCAGGCCTTGTGCTGGGTGATGGGGACCCACCCTGGGGAGGCAGGATCTCAAGATTCACAAAGAGACCATCTTCTATGGGCCCAGGAAGCACTTCTCCCTCTTGTTTGGGTCCCCATGCTCCTCTGTGACCCACACTTGGGTCCTCATCTGCAGGCCCCTCTCTCTTCACAGAGCCCACCTGCCCAGTCTCACAGCCTGCAGCAGAGAGACGAAGGTCTGGTCTGCCTGCCTCCACACCTTGGTCAGCTCCAGGGTCACTGGGACACACCTCCTCCAGCTCTTGGCCTGATGGGGGAGGGGAAGGGGTGTCAGGGAGCAGAGCAGACCCCTGGGGTGGGGGCGGGGGGCAGGACAGGAGGGTGAGTGGTACCTGGAAGCAGAACTGCGGGGGCTGGAAGCCCTTGGTCACAGGCGGCAGCTGCAGGAAGTCCCCACAGATGATGAGCTGGATCCCTCCGAATGGCTTATTCTGCTGCCGGACAGTTCTGGAGGGGAGAGGAGCGAGCAGTGCTTCAGCAGCGAGGACGGGCAGGTTCCTCATGGAAACCACCAGATCCCAGGCCTCACCGCGCACACTGACCTGGCCACGGCCTCTAGCTTGTCAAACAGCTCTGCCTCCACCATGGAGATCTCATCGATGACCAGCCGCTGGCAGTTCAGCCAGCCCTGCCGCACGCCTGGCCGCTGGGCCAGGGCCACACACTGGGCCAGGGGGGCCTGACCCGAGCCGATGCCTGTGAGTGACATTCTTCAGCTGGGGCTGGGCTGAGACCCCAGCCCTGTCTCAACCCTGAAGTCCCCCTCCTCCCTTCCCACGGGCCTGGCGTGCTCCCAGCGACAGCCACAGGAGCGCTCGCTCACTTACCTGCAAAGGCGTGGAGGGTGGTACCCCCGATGTGGCAGGCTGCCACCCCCGTGCTGGCAGTGGTCACCGTGCCTGTGGGAGGCAGTGAGCCCAGGATACGCTTCAGCAGGTAAGACTTCCCTGTCCCTGGGCAGAGGGCAAGGTCAAGACCACCTCTCCTCCACCCCACCCGCCACCATTCTCCCCCGACTCTGCCCCTCACTACCTGCGCTCCCCGTGAAGAAAATGCTCTGGCCTTTCAGGACGACCCTCAGCACTGCAGCCTGCTCCTCAGAAAGCTGTGGTTTGGCGGGGGCCAAATTCAGCTTCTTCACAGGCAGGGGCCACCTCGGGGCTTCCTGGGGGGACAGGGCTGTCTCAGAGCCTCCACCCAAACTCTAGGCATTGCCCCCCCCCCCCCCACCACCTTTGCACCAGGTGCAATGCTAGGCCTGGTAGCCCTTGCGTCTCTGCTGGCTTCATTCCTTGGAGCCCTTGGGCAGCCCTGGTTCACCTGGAGATCTTGCCAGTGACTTCTGGGGTCCAGGTCTCCCCTTGAGGAAGGGGTTGAGGCTGGGTCTCCACTGACTCCTGGTGCCCTGAAGACCAGGGTCTGGGTCCTTAGCCTCCTCCCGGGGTTCCCTAACTCTCCTGGTCCTCTCACCCATCCTTCTTTCTCACTTCTCACTGCAAGGAACCCGTTTCTCACCTCAAAACACCCAAGCTAGGCGAACACCTGCCTAGCCAGGTTCCCTCCTCCCCCATCTCCATCTTCCCACCCCCTTACTCTCAACCCCTGTGGTCTGAGATCCATCTGCCCGAGTTCAAAAACTGTCAAAACCACCAGACTTTGTCCCTGCCCCCATCTGATCGGACTTGTTGGCTCCCCCTTACACTGCTGACCACTTGGTTTTTTCCAAACGCCCCTCTCCTTCTCTTTATCCTTTGAAGCTTCCTGTCCAGGCTTCCTCCTCTGCTTTCTCTTTACTGTGACCTGGGCCACCCTTTTCCGATGGCGGCTTACCCGGCCTCAGAGACTGCACTATGAGAAGCACTCGCACAACTCCTGCATTTCGGTTCTACTCAGACGTCCGATGGGCATCTCCTCTGAGATAACCAGCAGCCCCCTAAAATACCACCCCCACCACCACCCCCAAACTTGGGTCTCCTTGGTCCCTTCCAACTCAGGGCACACCCAGTCCCCAAGGCATACCCCCTTTCCCGTCCTCACGGTGTTGGGCTCGGCCCCCACCCGCGACTCCGTGGGCCGCTCCACCGGCGTCACGTCCTGGCCCCGGGTGGCCGCTGCGCGCCGCAGCTCTTCGGGCTGCACGGGGCTGATGGTGAAGAAGTCGCGGGGCCGCGGGCCGAGCAACTGCGTGCGGGCGGAGGACGGCCCGGGGCCTGGCGCCGCGGCCAGTTTGAGTCGCAGCAGGCGCAGGAAGCGGCGCAGGCGGTCCGGGGCGCAGTCCGAGAGCAGCAGCTGCACCGCGCCCGCTCGGGGCGAGCCGTCGGCGGGGAGCCGCAGGGTGCTGCGTCCGGAGGCGGCGAAGCGCGTGAAGAGGCGCGCCGCGCGCAGGGGGAAGCAGCGCGGCCGCTCCGCGGGCCCGGGCGCCTGCAGCCGCAGCATCAGCTCGCGGCGCTCGTTACGACCCAGACTCAGCTCCGCGGCGCGCACGGCCTTGCGCCTTCGCGGCTGCCCTCCGGGGCTCAGCTCCTCCACGGCCACGCGGCACCGCAGCTCCGCGTCCTCGCATTCTGCGGCCGCCGCCAGGGAACCGGACAGCATCGCCGCCGCCTCTGCAGGTCTGCAAAGGGATCGGAGCACAGGAGTCACGGGGACTCAGGACACAACAGGTGGTACAGAGGCCGTGACGGGGAGCCCCTACCCCACAGAGGATCCTACCCCTCTCTGGTAACACAAAGAGGTCACGGTGATGGTCAGAGGACCCTGGGGCAATTTAGGAAATTCCTTTAGGAATTACATCCTACGCAATAATGTCCAGAGCGGCGGGTGGCCAGCGTCTAGCGCACCCGGGTTTGGGGAGCCTCGGCTGTCCGGCAAGGGCCGCAGAAGAAGGGGGACCCTGAACAGAAAAGAAGACCGCTTCAGAGACCGAGGGACCGCCCGGGAATCGAGTCCTCTCCCCAGGAAGCCGGGGACTCTCACGTGGGGAGCTGAGCGAGGGCGCTGCTGCTCATCGCGTCAGCTGCTGCTACGCTCACTGGTTCGCACGCAGCCGAGCGGGTATCACTATTCCCGTGGACACAAGTGGGGACAGGCTGGGAGAGGCCACGCGTCTGGTAGAAGTCCGGGCTAGTGTGATTCCCAAGCCCTGGCGCTTCCCAGGTCCAAGGTGGGAAAGGGGTAGAGTATTTGGCTCGGGAAATCGCGGGGTGACCCTGGAATGTGTGTTCCCTCCGTCCGACCCTCTCGTTTGCACCCTCCCGGCAGGGACCCAGTAAAGAAGCAGGGTCTCTTCCTCCCAACTCTGAGATCGGGTGGACACTCACTTGCGCCGGGACTCGGACGAACTAGCTGAACCGAGCGGACCTGCGGGCGCCGCTCGGGCTCGGTAACTTTCAAATACTAGCGGTGGAGAACCGTCCAATCACTGGCCGGGTCTTTAAATCCTCCAGCCATTCAGAGACAGGGGCGTGTCCCTCACCCTCCGCCCCTTCCCTGGCTCGGGCTGTACCAATCGCACGCCGGAGGAAGGACGCCTACTGTGGTGGCGGAGCGTGGAGCAGACCAAGTCGCGTGGAGCAGTGGGCGTGGCGGAGGTGGCGGAGGTGGCGGAGGTGGCGGGGGTGGGGTGGGGGCTGCAGTAGCGCCGTAGGTGGTGCGGTGTCGCCCAACCCTGCTCTGAAGATTTCTTTTCAGAACCACCCACCCAACACACTCCCCCTCCCTCTAGCCCTTACAGAGCGGCTGAACTTGGCGTTGGGGAGAGCTGCCACGGATCCCTCCCACCTCTGTTTCCACTCGCTGGATCTTTGCTCTCTCGGGGCAGACCACCCCAAGGCCTGCCCGCCTCTCAACTCTTCCTTCCTCCTCTTTGCCCTTTTCAGGGTCCTTTTACTCATTGTCTTTCCCACCCAGCGGAGGCCCATCAGTGAGGAACGCTTGAGACCTGGGCGATGAAAGCATGTGAGTGAGTCTCAGGGAATACTTTTTCCTCCTCTTGTTGCCCTGGATGCTTGGGGAACTTATTTTTAATTGCACCCCTGCCCCTCCTCATTGACACTTGGAATTACATAGCTGGAAGGGATCTTACAGGCGAGTACTGTCCCCTCTCCCCCTATTCATTTTATTGTCCTCATTTTGCAAATAAGGAAACCAAAGCTCCAGGAGGTTTACCAAAGATCACATAGCTTGTAGATAGCAGAGACAAAGCCTTGAAACCAAGTCTAACCTAGCCTAAGCCACCTGCGTGTTTTACTACTATACCACACTGCTCCCAGGCGGTTGGTCTTCATGGAATCTAGGCCCGGACTAGAATATCAGCTCCTGACAGCCACTGCAATGCCCAGCCCCGCCATTAGATGTTACCCTAAGCAAGTTCCATAAAGCCTCAAGCCTTTGTTTCCACAAACATAAAAATGGGAGAAAGATGAAAATGTGATGATTGCACAACTCTGTGACTACTGAAAACCATTTGAATTACTTGCTTTAAATGGGTAAATTATATGGTATGTGAACTATCTCTCAAAGCTATTAGGAAAAAATAATGAGAAATGTTTCCTCTTCAGTGTAGTCTTTTTACAAATTTATTTAAATAGTTTATTTTTAGAGAGGAAGAGAGAAACATCCATGTTGCCTCCTGAATGCCCCCTACAGGGTATCCAGCTGGCAACCTGGGCATTGCGCCCCTTGGCCGGGAATCAAACCTGTGACCTCCCGGTGCATGCTCAACAAACTGAGTCACACCAGCCAGGGCTTCAGTGTAGTCTTGACATAGGAGTAGCATAAAATTTCAAAGACACTGTAGTAGGCAGAAAAATGTCCCCCCACCATGTCCAGCCTTAATCCCCAGAACTTGTGAATATGTTACCTTACATGGCAAAAGGGACATTGCAGATGTAATAAATTAAGGATCTTGAATGGGGAGATTATCTTGGATTTTCTGGATAGGCCCAATGGAATCACAAGGGTTCTTATAAGGGAAAGAGGGAGACAGGAGAGTCAGAGAAGGAGATGTGATGCAGGAAGCAGAGGGGGTGGGTGGTGTGTGAAAGAGAGATTTGAAGATGTTACTGTTGGTTTGGAAGATGGGAGAAAAGGCCATAAGCCAAGCCAAAGAACACAGGAGGTTTCTAGAAGCTGGAAAAGACAAGGAAGTGGGTCCCCCCTAGAGTCTCCAGAAGGAAGAATGCATGCTTGATGTTAGCCCCGTAAGACACATTTCAAACTTCCAGAACTACAAGATAATGAATCTGTGTTGTTCTAAGCTACTACATTTGTTACAGTAACAATAGCATTAAGAAACAAATAGGTTTTTAAAATAGTAAACATTTTATTGGTTCCCTCAGCAACTCCAGCACAAGTTTTCCTGAAAGGGAGGCAGAATCAAGCTACCCAGAGGTGGGACGCGGTCGGGCCGGAACAAATATAGTTATTCAATTAGAAAGTGAAAGATCTAGGATTACGAAAATAGGTCTGTTCCCAAAGACTGTGTTCCCTCCCCACTAACTTCTACTCCAAGCGGAAGGAGCACACCCACTCACCAGCCCGCTCCTTTCGCCCTCCCTGTGTGCAGGACCCGACTGCCCCTAGGGAAGCACAGAAACTTTCCCATGGATTTCCTCCCAACATTTTTTTCTTTTGGCTTTCAAACTTTTTTAAATTGTAAAAGATATAGAACATAAAATTTACCATATGATTATTTTAAGTTACAATTAATTGCCATTAATTAACCACCACCACTATCTTATTTCCAGAAAATTTTCATCATTCCAAACAGAAACTTTGTACCCAATTAGACAATAACTTCTCAATCCTTTCTCCTCTTCTGAAAATACTCCAACATACACAGAAAGGTTACAATGAACACCAATTAACCTACCACCAAGATTCTACAATTAATATTTTGCTGTATTTATTGTATCACATGTCTAGCATTTTAGCCATCCCTCCATTTATCAATACATTTTTGTTACCCATTTCAAAGTTGTAGATAACAGCACATTTCACATCTAAACACTTCAACACACATAGCATTAATTAGAGTTTATGTTTATCCTTTAATGTAAACTTTACATACAGTGAAATGCACACATCTTAGGCTTATTGTGAGAGGAGTTTCGACAGATGAATATGCCTGCGAGACCCAAACTGTTATGAGGAAATAGAACTGTGTTGTTCAATAGGGAATCCACTAGCCACATGTGGCTAATTTTAAATTTAAAGTAATTAAATTTAGCCCAGTCAGTGTGGCTCAGTGGTTGAGCATCGACCTATGAAGCAGGAGGTCACGGTTCGATTCTAGGTCAGGGCACATGCCCTGGTTGTGGGCTTGATCCCCAGTGTGGGGTGTACAGGAGGCAGCTGATCAATGATTCTCTATCATCATTGGTGTTTCTCTCTCTCCCCCTCTCCCTTCCTCTCTGAAACCACTAAAAAAATATTTCAAAAATAATTAAAATTAAATGAAATTTAAAATGCAGTTTTTATTTGCACTGGCCACACTCCAAGTGCTCCATAGCCACAGGTGGCCAGTGGCTACCCTGTTGAACAGCACAGATCCAGGACATTTCCTCCATTGCACAAAGCTCTAAGAACATTACCATCACCTCGAAAGTTCCTTCAGGCTCCTTTGCAGTCAATCCCTACCCTCAGTCCTCAGGCAACCCTGTTCTGATTTTGTTTTCACCATAGATTATTTATTTTTATTTTTATTATTTTTTTTAAATAATATTTTATTGATTTTTTACAGAGAGGAAGGGAGAGGGATAGAGAGTTAGAAACATTGATGGGAGAGAAACATCGATCAGCTGCCTCCTGCACACCTCCCACTGGGCAACCAAGG